>NC_059372.1:357500-430000 GCF_019703515.2 Myxocyprinus asiaticus
TGTATCGCATTTTAATGAAGTGGTGCAAAGCACAGTTCGCTATTTTCCTGAGAAATATGTCATTGCGCTAAGACGTTTCAATACCACCTCTTAACTGGCGCAAAGTTCATATTCAGTTCCTGCATTTGGTGATTCCACCAGCAGGTGTAATAAAGTTTGTGTCCATGTTCAAAAAATACAGAACATCAGATTATGTCCCTTCAGTCGCTGTTGAATCGGTTTGTTGAAACAAAAAAATTATTAAATTTGTGTAAAATTTCTAGAGTTCATATTGTTTCAATTACTATTATTTTTATTGTTATGTTTATATGTATCAAATCACTTTTTTTTATTGTCACACAGACATATACACAAGTGCAATGGTGTGTGAAATTCTTGAAAAGAATTCTTGAAAAATGTATTATTATTATTGTGTATTTACAATTGTATTTATGATTTAATTTTGACTAATGATTTTCCATCTAGTTGTCAAGTGATTTTTAAGTCACTTCAGAAGGGGCCTGTGGAAGACGTTGAAGAGAAAAAAATGTTTGGATTTGGTATGATTTATGTGTCAGTAGATAATAATAATAATACTAAGTATTAATACTTACATTCTCTTTAATTTAATAGAGCGTACATCCAAATTCTGACGAGAATCACATTTTCCATGCGTATAAAAGATGTGTGTTACTGTCATTCAACAAGGACGCAGATAATGCACTAAAGAATGTAATTTTCGATTCCTTTAATTCATTGCATATAGTCCATTTACACTTCTTCTTATGAATTGTGTTGTGTTTGTTTATATCGCTGGTGCTTGAGGGAATGGATTATATAATAGGATGCAGACGGTGCAATAACCGGAGAAGAACCTCAAAATTAAAATGCACTTGATCCAGCCCATTAACGCGTTGCATGGGCGATTTCGCCGAACCCACTTACGTCTAGACTTAGTGCATGCTTGCACGAAAATACCAACACTTCATGGCCATGCCCATTGACTTTGCGTTTATGACTTAAAGCATTGCGTTTAATACAATCACTCTTAAAATAGGGCAAAATATGTTGCTTTGTACAACCTTCACATTGCATTCCTTCAAAGGCAATGGGAAGTTTACCTCGGAATTGCTGTACGGTGGCGAAACGCGCAGAAAATTGAGTTTCAGACAGTATATGGAAATAACACAAGGCCACGCTTCATACGTTTATTTATTATGACTATTCTGTGTTCAATACAAGTTAAGATCAATCGACAGCATTTGTGTCATAATGTTGATTAGCACAGAAATTAATTTTGACTCGTCCGTCCTTTTCTTTAAATCTGTGTTCCAATGAGACGCTTACAATGGAAGTCAATGGGACCAATTTTTAGAGTTTAAAGGCAGAAATGTGACACTTATAATTTTATAAAAACACTTACATTAATTCTTCTGTTAAAACTTGTGTATTATTTGAGCTGTAAAGTTTTTACGCCGTTTTAGGGGTAATTTTATAAAGTTGTAAAATTGGCTGTAACTTTACACAGAAAGTGTTAGTAAGTGATTTTATCGCACTAAAATCATGTTAACAGATTGTTTACGTCTTATTTACGCACACACACTTATAACAAGTATTATTATAAGTATGTGGTATTAGTTGACATGACATGTTATTCTTCATCTAAAACTATTCTAAAACATGTTTAATTCTTGTATGGATATCATACATACAGCATTTGCGAGCTCATAAAACAGTAATTGATAGACTACACAAAATATAGGTTCTTTTATTAATTAAATTTTAACCTAAAATCTTGATGTTGCCCGAAATAAAGTTTATGGCATCTTAGGCTTTTTGTCAACTTCCCATTTCTACAGGCAGTGTAAACTAATATATTTAATAATTTTAATGCTAATTTACTGTATAAATATCTTGACACCAAACCGTCTGATGATGACTTTCATCATGATGAATTCACTTATTTCATCTAATTAATGTCTTAGTACCTAATTATTTAACTTTATTACCTCAGCTGACAGGAATTGAACAGTATCAACCAGTTAATTAAACCAATATAACATAAAATAACGACAAAACAACTAAAATAATGAAAACTGCTGAAACTTTACAGAAATACAACACCGTGGACTAAATGAGGATCCCTCTGTCCTTAAAATTAGAGAAATAATGAGTATTTCTGCTCAAATTTGCAAACGTTAATCTGACTGAAGTTTCTGAGGAGACCGTTGAGAACGCGGGGGAAAACTGCAGCTGTCAATCACACTTCACACCTCCTGAAAGAGGTTTTCACATTTAATATATTTATTTTACTGATCGATTTTTTTTATGCTGTCAGATATCTAAAGTTGTCAAATTATTATTCGTTTTTATTTTACAAAATATCTATTTTTATTGTTAGTATTTATTTTTTTAATCAAACGGCCTTTTTCACATGACGTACATGGGTGCTTGTAGTTTAGTAGGGGTTTTGGACTACATTTCCCAATTATCACATCTTTCTGCAGATATGGGGGAGGGGTGTTTAAAACTCGCTGCTGGCATTAATATTAACATCTCATAATGTCACTTTCATATAACGCTTGTTTTTATGTTCATTCATCATTAGTCGTGGTTTTAAGCGTTATTTTCTGGTTAGTTCAGAGGTTATAAAGTGTTCATGCACTCAGTTTGGGGATTGTTTACACATGTGATGGGCGCTCGTGCTCAGTTCCTGACTGTTCGCTGAGGCAGCACGAGGAGATTTCATATTAACATTATTGTAGTACAAGTCACATGATTATTTATGCACTGAGCAGGGTGGTATTTGTTGATATCGATTATATTAATCACTTTGATTCGGGCCAGCGCAGGCAGTCTGCAGGATACCTATTCAGCGAGGGGGGCGGTGACTGTGAGTTTTGAGCTTCGCCATTGGTCGCTCGGGGAGCCGTACATCGAATACCGCTTTCTCATTGGTGGAGATGGCTGTCCGTCAGTCTTGGTCTGTGCTGGAATATATAATCGCGTGGGTCTGCTTGTGCCTCAGCGAGAGATAGAGCAGCGCGAGCTCTCGTTTACACGTGCGGGCACTCGAGAGCTCAAACTCTGTTTTTAATCATTGTTGTTTTTGCGAAGTGAATTTCAGATTTATAGCGTTTCTTAGTGCAAGTGCAGGTGTGTTTATTCTCGGATTCAGTGAGCGTGGTTCTGTCGCGTTAAAGTGTGCCGTGAGCATTATTTTAGTGTGTGTTTTTTTCACACAGTCACTCACAGCGCGAGAAAAGCGGAGAAACGGTCGCACAGAGTGTGTTTGTGTGTGTGTTTACGTGTGAATCTGTGTGTGAAGGGGAGGGAGCCTTTTAGGACTCGAGTTTCTTTTGCATTATTCATGAGATAGATCCTCCCAGGGGCGGGAGTATTACATGAGAAGGGCGGGCCCAAAGACTGAAAGAGGCGTGGCTTCAGATGGACATACAGTGACACCTGGGTCATAACCACATATAAATATACATAAAACTACACTAACAGGATCACTTTAGTCAAGTAAGTAACTTGCACTCGTCACTTACACCATTAAAAACACAATGTTATGTATGTTTTGTACATTTTGTACAGATATTAAATATTGTATGAGTATATCTTGCACTGTTTACTGTATGATTTTGTTTTCAAAAGTGTTCCTGATACAGATCAATAACTCCTGTATGAACTGTGATTCTGTAATGTGCTTTGGATATCATGTAAATAAATGACATGGCTGGATATTGTGCTAATATTGTGTTTCTCTGCAGGATCTGTGCAGTCGGGCGTGCTGTAGAGGTGAATGGATGTTGACTGCGATGTCTGTGCAAAGTGAGCTTCCGGGCAGTGGCGGGGCAGGTTTGAACGCCCACCCTCAGTCCCCACTGCAGATGTCCTGCCCCGTCACCATCCAGGACGCGTTGACCGTTGACACGGTGCTTATACAACCACCTAGCAATCACGTGACCCCTCAAGATGGGGTCGGTGATGCTGCCACTCCTCGGACAGTAGAGGGACCCGCACAGATTAAAAATGGCCTGCAGTCACGAAGCGAGACGCCGCAGAAACTGAATAAACGGCGCTACAGCATGAACGTGGGGTTCAAACATCCGAGTCTCTGTAAACGCAGACGGCGTGCCAACTCCGAAAGTGACCCTGTGCTGCCCAGCAACTTCCTGCTGGGTGGGAATATCTTTGATCCGTTGAATCTCAACAGCCTGATGGACGAGGAGGTCAATAAGGCTTTGAACGCCGAGACGCCCAAATCATCGCCTCTTCCCGCCAAAAACAGAGACCCTGTTGAGATTCTGATCCCGAAAGACATCACAGACCCTCTGAACTTAAACGGTAGCAGTGGAGAAGCAGCAGCGAGCGTGTTGATGTCGCCCGTGAAGAGGCGAAAACATCGCTACCGACACCACGGAGCTGCGACTCTAGGCAATGCCGGGCAGTTTGACCTTTCAGATGCCGAGAAGTCAAAGGAGGGGTCAGTTTCAGGGCCTCTGTTTCCTCTTGCTATTTCGTCAGTGTCAACATGTGGCGAACCTGCAGAGGGTGCTGAGCTTTTGGCACCACAGGCCGTTGAGGAGTCGCCACGCCCCTATGAGCTCAACACGTCAATCAACTGCCGAGATGAAGTGGTCACGCCCATACTTCCACGAAGACGGTCCCACCCTTCCTCGTCTAGCTCCGCCCCTCATACCCAGTCCATAGCGGTCAGCTCCGCTGCCTCCACTCAAGCATCCAAACACAAGAAGCGCAGAAGTACCTACAGCCATTCGGATCGTCTGTCAATCACTCCCACTCCGCCCACAAAGCATCAAATCAGAGAGAAAGCAGACAGTCAAATGTTTCACACTCCTATTGTGGGCGGAGCCAGTGGAGTCCTTCCCACGGGGGCACAGAAGATCCCACAGCACCAACGCAGGCCGAAAGACAAGTTCCAGTACGGTAACTACAGCCACTATTACGGTTACCGTACACCGGCACTGAACGCGGACCCGCGGTTGGAAATCTTTAGGCCGGAGTGGTTTCGCGGCAAAAAAGTTCTCGATGTCGGCTGCAGCACAGGTCACATCACCCTCACCATCGCACGATACTGGAGCCCCAACCACATTCTGGGCGTGGACATCGATGGCGCGCTAGTACACGCGGCCAGACAGAACCTGCGTCATTTCCTGTCAGAGTTGCATGGACCGCAGAGTGACCGAACGCAGTCTGGACAAACGGAGGGCAAATCGAGAGGCGAGCGGGTTGAGCATGCAGCAGTGGCGGGTGAAGGGTCAGAGGTCAGGGGCGGGAGTGAGCTGGGGTTAACACCTCTGATGCATCTGCAGTTGGAGCGGGTACGAGGTTTGTCCAGGTTTCCTCTCTCGTTAACTCGCTGCAGGGGACCCATCGCAACACCTCCCATAATGCCTCACGTCCCTGGCCTGTTCCCCTCCAACGTGTCCTTTCTGAAGGTAACCTGTGTGTGTGTGCGTGCGTGCGTGTGGGTGTGTGTGTGTGTTCATCATGTCGTATTTCAGCTGGAACTAAAATCGGTTCAAGGAAAGAAAATTGAAAACGAATTCAGTTTTTTGCAGAACGTAACTGAAAACAGGAACAAAGTCCCTTTTAGTTGATCCGGAGTGAAAAGTTGATTTTTAAATGCAAGTAACTGGTTAATTTCGTAAAACCAAAGACCAAAGGGTTTAACACAGTAAATTTTCATAATTACACCACTTCCTGTTGCCCAAAAAATGAGGTTTCTCTCTTTTTAGTAGAACATGACAAGCATGTGCTTTGATTCTGAAGGAAACCACTGAATCACACATTTATTTGCATCCGTGCATGTTGTAGAAGAAGCATTCTGTGACGTACTGAAGACCTTTAAGACAACTATATATAATCACTACATATACATGCACGATTAATCCTGATACAAGGAAAAATATTGAGGTAAAATATTTCTCAGTTGTTTCCAAGTCTTCAGTGAATTATTGTTCGATATGATGCATTAAAACAGATTTGATGCTGTCGGGATTTGACCGAGAAGCAGATCTGTAATTAAAAAAACAATTAAAATTAAATAAACAATTATTAAATAAATGAAATAAAATAAGTTGCATAAATTGACATCCAAACGTGCCAACACAGTGTGTGCGTGTATGCAGGAGAGAGAGAGATTTAGGGGCCGTTTACACGACAACGTTTTCAATTAAAAATGGAAAACTTTTTATGCGTTTTGGCTGTTCGTTTACACGACAACGGCGTTTTGGGGACTGAAAACGGGTTTCAAAGTGCAAGTTTTTGAAAAAGATGACGTCATGCGCACGCGTATTACGTGTTCAGTCTATAGGCATGAACTTCGAGAAGTTCGTCCTTACCTCCAGGGCGAACAGACCAACATGAGATCGCCAGTTGGAGTCCTTAAAAAGGTGGCGTGCTTTATAGTCCAGGGTCACTTGTAGTAATAAAGCAACCTCATCATTTACATTTATGCATTTGGCAGATGCTTTTATCCAAAGTGACTTACAGTGCACTTATTACAGGGACAATCCCCCCAGAGTAACCTGGAGTTAAGTGTCTTGCTCAAGGACACAATGGTGGTGGCTGTGGGGATTGAACCAGCAACCTTCTGATTACCAGTTCAGTGCTTTAGCCCACTACACCACCACCACTCCGTGTCATCGTCCATCCACACAAAATAGCTCGATGCTTTCTCCATCTTCATTGTTTGTATTCACCGCTCTGTGGAAGAATGCTTATGTGCGGAGGCGCGTAGTGTTTCTTTACAAAGTAACATCGCCAACTACTGGCCTGGCATGCATAATACAGCATTTTTAGTCGTTTTCGCAGATCTGTGTGAACGGGATCATTTTGACAACATTGTCCTATGTACACGAAACCTTTCAAAAAAGCAAAGGAAAACGTTTCCGTTTTTAGTACATCGTTGTCGTGTAAACGTACCCTTAGGCTATTAATTGATTTTTAGATGTATATGTATATACAGTGTGTGTGATGTATATAATTATTAAAACAATTTTTTATTCCCTTTTCTCCCAATTTGGAATGCCCAATTCCCACTACTTAGTAGGTCCTCGTGGTGGCACGGTTACTCTCCTCAATCCGGGTGGTGGAGGATGAATCTCAGTTGCCTCCACTTCTGAGACCGTCAATCCGCGCATCTTATCACGTGACTCGTTGTGCATGACACCGCGGAGACTCACAGCATGTGGAGGCTCATGCTACTCTCCACAATCCACACACAACTTACCACACGCCCCATTGAGAGCGAGAACCACTAATCACGACCACGAGGAGGTTACCCCATGTGACTCTACCCTCCCTAGCAACCGGGCCAATTTGGTTGCTTAGGAGACATGGCTGGAGTCACTCAGTACACCCTGGATTCAAACTCATGACTCCAGGGGTGATAGTCAGCGTCAATACTCGCTGAGCTACCCAGACCCCCACCAGATGTACAGTGGTGTGAAAAAGTGTTTGCCCCCTTCCTGATTTCTTATTTTTTTGCATGTTTGTCACACTTAAATGTTTCAGATCATCAAACAAGTTTAAATATTAGTCAAAGAAAACACAAGTAAACACAAAATGCAGTTTTTAAATGAAGGTTGTTATTATTAAGGGAAAACAAAATCCAAACCTACATGGCCCTGTGTGAAAAAGTGATTGCCCCCTAAACCTAATAACTGGTTGGGCCACCCTTAGCAGCAACAACTGTAATCAAGCGTTTGCGATAACTTGCAATGAGTCTTTTACAGCGCTGTGGAGGGATTTTGGCCCACTCATCTTTGCAGAATTGTTGTAATTCAGCCACATTGGAGGGTTTTCGAGCATGAACTGCCTTTTTAAGGTCATGCCACAGCATCTCAATAGGATTCAGGTCAGGACTTTGACTAGGCTACTCCAAAGTCTTCATTTTGTTTTTCTTCAGCCATTCAGAGGTGGACTTGCTGGTGTGTTTTGGATCATTGTCCTGCTGCAGAACCCAAGTTCACTTCAGCTTGAGGTCACGAACAGATGGCCGGACATTCTCCTTCAGGATTTTTTGGTAGACAGCAGAATTCATGGTTCAATTTATCACAGCAAGTCTTCCAGGTCCTGAAGCAGCAAAACAGCCCCAGACCATCACACTACCACCACCATATTTTACTGTTGGTATGATGTTCTTTTTCTGAAATGCGATGTTACTTTTACGCCAGATGTAATGGGACACGCACCTTCCAAAAAGTTCAACTTTTGTCTCGTCAGTCCACAGAGTATTTTCCCAAAAGTCTTGGGGATCATCAAGATGTTTTCTGGCAAAAATGAGATGAGCCTTAATGTTCTTTTTGCTCAGCAGTTGTTTTCGTCTTGGAACTCTGCCATGCAGGCCATTTTTGCCCAGTCTCTTTCTTATGGTGGAGTCATGAACACTGACCTTAACTGAGGCAAGTGTGGCCTGCAGTTCTTTGGATGTTGTTGTGGGGTCTTTTGTGACCTCTTGGATGAGTCGTCGCTGCGCTCTTGGGGTAATTTTGGTCGGCCGGCCACTCCTGGGAAGGTTCGCCACTGTTCCATGTTTTCGCCATTTGTGGATAATGGCTCTCACTGTGGTTCTCTGGAGTCCCAAAGCTTTAGAAATGGCTTTATAACCTTTTCCAGACTGATAGATCTCAATTACTTTTTTCTCATTTGTTCCTAAATTTCTTTGGATCTCAGCATGATGTCTAGCTTTTGAAGATCTTTTGGTCTACTTCACTTTGTCAGGCAGGTCCTATTTAAGTGATTTCTTGATTGAGAACAGGTGTGGCAGTAATCAGGCTTGGGTGTGGCTAGAGAAATTGAACTCAGGTGTGATAAACCACAGTTAAGTTTTAACAGGTGGGGCAAACACTTTTTCACACAGGGCCATGTAGGTTTGGATTTTGTTTTCCCTTAATAATAACAACCTTCATTTAAAAACTGCATTTTGTGTTTACTTGTGTTATCTTTGACTAATATTTAAACTTGTTTGATGATCTGAAACATTTAAGTGTGACAAACATGCAAAAAAAATAAGAAATCAGGAAGGGGGCAAACACTTTTTCACACCACTGTATATTTTAAATATTTTGGGGATATACACTGCTGTTCATAGGTTTGGGGTCACTTAACTGAAATCTTAAAAATCTTTTGATCTGAAAGCACACGCTTAAAGGTTTGAAATATATATTAATTTATTTAATCACAAAACTAACATTTTATTAAAAAAAAAGTTTTTGAAATGGATGACTTGGACCAAATAATAAAGAAAAGCAGCCAATAAGTGCCCAACATAGATGGGAACTCCTTCAATACTGTTTAAAAAGCATCTCAGGGTGATACCTCAAGAAGTTGATTGAGAAAATGTCAAGAGTACATGTCTGCAAATTCTAGACAAAGGGTGACTACTTTGAAGATATGAAAATGTAACATAATTTTGATTTTTGTTTTTTTTGTCGCAACATAATTCCCATGTTTCCATTTCTGATATTCCATCATTTTGATGACTTTACTATTGTTCTAAAATGTGAAAAAAAAATAAAAATAAAAATAATTAATACAAAATTAGTAAGTGACCCCAAACTTTTGACGAGTAGTTTATACATTTATTGAAAATGTGTTTTTTAATATAGGCAACTGTGTGCTACGATGGTTTTTCCAGAGAGGTCGCTTGTTTCTCTTGCGAGATCTACCAGTACATCACCCACCCTTAGCACAGACGACTGTTATTCTAAAAACAGTGTTATTAACCGTTCTTTGATTTCGTCAGTGCCCGCCCACTTTTTCAGCCGTCTGGGTTCCGGAAGTATTTAATTTGTTCCATAGACTTTTAATAAAACCCTTCATAAAATAGTTGTGAGTCATGAATCAAACCAACCAGCTCCGAGGTGAATCACAACATCACAAACTTTGTTTTGAGGCAAAAAGTATTTGAAATTTGGACATAAAGACAAAGATATGAGGGTACAAATTTCATTTCATGGGTTTCGTTGGCCATGGTTCTCTGATTGGCGGATCTTATTCTGCTGTACCATGGGTAATGTAGTTGTTTACCATGAATTCTGCTATCAGACATGATTTTTAAATGATAACACAGACAGATGGCTTCAACAAAAGTTTATACCATAGATGAACATCCTCGGAGCTCACGGTCTGTCTTTAAAGGTTTATAAGTTATTGTTGAATATCTATTAGTCTATGGGATAAAAGAATGGGATTTTTACTTCCGGAACCAGACTGTTGCACTCTATATGACCCTTCGCTAAGCTCCGCCCCCCTTGGTTATGGTCGCTCGCTCTGACAAGCTCTGCAGATCTTCCCATAGGAATGAATGGGAGACTGGCGTGAACGGCATGTTTTTGGCGAAATATTCTCTCAAACTATAATTGATAATATTCGAACGTGGGCTGTAATGAAGAGTGACATTGTAAAGCATATTTATCTGACTTTTTTTGTGAAAGAAATGGTTAAATTACACAGTAATTTGATTGAAAACTGTGCAGACCGTGAATCAGAATTGAGGCAAACGATTATCAGTCATGTGAAAAGAGAAAAGTGTCATTCGATGGTGATTACACACCTGATAACATTAACATAAGTGAACCGAACTGTTTATAACATCTCAAAACACACTCAGTATGATGCGGTGAACTCTTTATTTACTATCACCTTTACTAAGACCTGAATCAATACATGAATTAACCTTCAGTTATTAGATTTAATTTACTTTAAAGCAAATGTAGGTGTCCTCGCTGATATTATACAACATAGTGTTTTACATATTTTGTTTTATTGGGATAAAATCCCTCTTAAAACTACTCAAACACACATTACTCCTGTAGGCTCTCACTGGAAAACAGCAAACGCTTGTCAGAGTAATAGCGGCCCGGCAACAGTTGCTAAGACAGGATTGGTCAGAAACACTTTTGAGGCGGGGCCTAGCGAAGGGTCAATTAAAAAGGAGGCTGCAGAACCAAAACAGAAAATGATTTCAGTAATAATAAAGGTACTGTGGATGAACAATCTGTAGGAACCATTGCAGATGTTTGTGTATTTAGACTGTGACTTTAACTTCAAGACGTCAGAGAGAGAAAGTATGTCTTGTTTTCTTTAAAGGATGTTTGCATAAAAATATCTTAAACATTCTTAAAAAAGGTACATTTGGGGGGTCTGGGTATCTCAGTGAGTATTGATGCTGACGATCACCCCTTGAGTCGTGAGTTTGAATCCAGGGTGTGCTGAGTGACTCCAGCCATGTCTCCTAAGCAACCAAATTGGCCCGGTTGCTAGGGAGTGTAGAGTCACATGGGGTAACCTCCTCGTGGTCGTGATTAGTGGTTCTCGCTCTCAATGGGGCGTGTGGTAAGTTGTGTGTGGATCGTGGAGAGTAGCATGAGCCTCCACATGCTGTGAGTCTCCATGGTGTCATGCACAACGAGTCACGTGATAAGATGCGCGGATTGAAGCGGAGGCAACTGAGACTTGTCCTCCGCCACCCGGATTGAGGCGAGTAACCGCATCGCCATGAGGACCTACTAAGTAGTGGGAATTGGGCATTCCAAAAAGAAAAGGGGATAAAAAAATAAATAAATAAAAAAAGGTAAATTTACTAATCAAGCAAAATGTCCAAAGATGTAAACTTGTTTTCAGAGAAAGTATTGTAAATAAAAGAGGATTTTCACTTTTATTTTGAGCGTAAGTGAAAAACAAATGGATAATTTAGGGAAAATGTGTATCTTGTGAAACTGTACCTTGTTTAAAGGACGTTTAGATATTTTTACAAGACAAAGATGCTGATACCAAAGAATGAACGTTGATTGGACGTTTTATAACATTTAGTTTTTGAAAGACGTTGATGCATTAAATGGATCTTTTTATTTAAATAAAAGCAGTATTCTTCAGAGTTTCTGTTCATCTTTCAAAAGAGCAATAGAGATTTGTTTTAAAGCCAAAATTTGGCTTGCCGATTGTAAAGTGACTTGTAAGAAATGCAAGTGTACTGAATACTTAAGCGACTGAAAAAGACACATTATCGTGATGTCCGTTTTTAACTATTCTAACAAAAATAATTGTTTCTTGAGCACCAAATTAGCACATTAAAATACACTGTATTATTAGACTGCTGAAAATGGGGCTTTGACATCATGGATAATTACATTTTAAAATAAATAAATATAAATCGGTAATAATAATTTGCCACAGTTCTACAGTTGATCAATTTAATGCATCATTGGTGTACTAAAACATTTGAACCGTAATGTATGTTTAATATTTTTCCTGCTGCCTGCCTGTCTGTCTGTCTCTCTGCCTGCCTGTCTGTCTCTCTGCCTGTCTGTCTTCATGCCTGTCTGTCTGTCTGTCTGTCTCTTTGTCTGTCTTCATGCCTGTCTCCCTGTCTGTCTGTCTGTCTCTCTGCCTGTCTGTCTCTCTATTTGTCTGTCTTCCTGCCTGTCTGTCTCTCTGTCTGTCTGTCTGTCTCTCTGCCTGTCTGTGTCTCTATTTGTCTGTCTTCATGCCTGTCTGTCTGTCTGTCTCTCTGCCTGCCTGTCTCTCTGCCTGCCTGTCTGTCTCCCTGCCTGTCTGTCTTCATGCCTGTCTGTCTGTCTCTCTGCCTGCCTGTCTGTCTCCCTGCCTATCTGTCTCTCTATTTGTCTGTCTTCATGCCTGTCTGCCTGTCTGTATGTCTGTCTCTCTATTTGTCTGTCTCCCTGTCTGTCTCCTTGTCTGTCTGTCTGTCTCTCTCTTTGTTTGTCTTCATGCCTGTCTCCCTGCCTCTCTGTCTGTCTCCCTGTCTGTCTGTCTGTCTCTCTGCCTGTCTGTCTCTGTTTGTCTGTCTTCATGCCTGTCTGCCTGTCTCCCTGTCTGTATGTCTGTCTCTCTATTTGTCTGTCTCCTTGTCTGTCTGCCTGTTTGTCTGTCTCCCTGTCTGTCTCCCTGTTTGTCTGTCTCTCTGCCTGTCTCCCTGTCTGTCTGTTTATCTGTTTGTCTGTCTGCCTGTCTGTCTCCTTGTCTGTCTCCCTGTTAGTCTCTCTGTCTGTCTCCTTGTCTGTCTGCCTGTTTGTCTGTCTCCCTGTCTGTCTCCCTGTCTGTCTCTATTTGTCTGTTTGCCTGTCTGTCTCCTTGTTTGTCTGTCTCCCTGTCTGTCTCCCTGTTTGTCTGTCTCTCTGCCTGTCTCCCTGTCTGTCTGTTTATCTGTTTGTGTGTCTGCCTGTCTGTCTCCTTGTTAGTCTCTCTGTCTGTCTCCTTGTCTGTCTGCCTGTTTGTCTGTCTCCCTGTCTGTCTCCCTGTTTGTCTGTCTCTCTGCCTGTCTCCCTGTCTGTCTGTTTATCTGTTTGTGTGTCTGCCTGTCTGTCTCCTTGTTAGTCTCTCTGTCTGTCTCCTTGTCTGTCTGCCTGTTTGTCTGTCTCCCTGTCTGTCTCCCTGTTTGTCTGTCTCTCTGCCTGTCTCCCTGTCTGTCTGTTTATCTGTTTGTCTGTCTGCCTGTCTGTCTCCTTGTCTGTCTCCCTGTTAGTCTCTCTGTCTGTCTCCTTGTCTGTCTGCCTGTTTGTCTGTCTCCCTGTCTGTCTCTATTTGTCTGTTTGCCTGTCTGTCTCCTTGTCTGTCTACCTGTTTGTCTGTCTCCCTCCCTGTCTCCCTCCCTGTCTGTCTCCCTGTCTGTCTCTATTTGTCTGTCTGCCTGTCTGCCTCCCTGTCTGTCTGGCTGTCTTTCATTCACACCCTCTGTGTGTGTTTGTGTGTGTTGTTAATTTCCAGTCTGAATCTGTGATAATTATTCAGTGTCTGTGAGTGTAACAGTGTCTTCAGTGCTAGTGTGTGTTACAGTTGTCATGTTCACTGTGTGTGTGTTGTGTTTTGTACAGGGTAACTATGTGCCGGACAGTGATGCGGCTGTGATGTCACAGTGTGAGGAGTATGATGTCATCATGTGTTTGAGTTTGACTAAGTGGGTTCATTTGAACTTTGGTGACGCTGGAATTCAGAGACTGTTTCGGAGGATATACAGACACCTGTTACCTGGAGGAGTGCTCATACTGGAACCACAACCCTGGAGCTCATACGCCCGCCGCAAGAGACTCACGGTAACACACACACACCACATCCCAGTGGGATTCGCTGCCATAGAGATTTACATTTCCCGATAGACTGCAAAGTCCCAATTCACACCTATAGCGAATTTCCCGAGTGTGCAATACTGGCAAATATATCCTGTCATTCCCGTCTCTAGTGCACCCGCAGAAAGGGAGGCTTCTCACTCATTGCTTTAAAACTAGAGATGTGCATGGTAACCACTGTAATATTCAAATAACCGCGAGCACTCAGGACTGGTTATTCGGTTATTTGTCGACAGTGGGGATTGGGAATAAAGAATGTTTATTGCAATGGATATGCGTCAAACACTACTCAAATTACTAAGATGATAAATCAGACAAAAATAATTGAACCGTCACTGCCTGTAACATAGGGGTGCTTCAAGATGCTTTGATTTCTAAATGAATTAGCATTAAACTTGTGTAATTATTGTCTGCACACCAGAGCCAAAGAAAAAAACACATCAGCTTACCGTTTATCATGTGCTGAAACTTTGCCAGGTGAAAAACAATCTGGAATCATGTAACCGTCACATTAAATCCTTTTTGTATCCTGATCGTCTTCAGAATGTCAAGTCTTTTTCCACTCATTAATGTGATAAATGCAATCAACCAAATTCAAGTGAACAACAAATGGAAACTTTATTTAGGGCAAAAAAATAAAAGACTTGCAATAACCTGGTTGAATAAGTGTGCACACCCCTCAAATACTTGAAGCACCTTTTGCTTTTAATACAGTCAGCAGTCAGTCTTTGTGAATAAGAGTCTATCAACTTATCTTGAATTGTCAGTTTGAATTGTTTTTTCCCATCTGTAACAAAGTTCAATGGGAAGGAGGAGGCGAGAACCGGCTTGACAATACAAATAATCTTTTAATAAAACAAAAAGACACAAACATAAACACATGCAGGGCAGCTGCCCGTAACTCTCTCTCGCTCTCTAACTGCCGCCTCCGGTCGTCTTTATCCCTCTCGAGGGCTTGATTAGCCTGATTAGGGGTTGGGTGTGCAGCATCATGACCCGGCCCCGCCCTCCTCCCTGCCACACTCCTCCCTCCTTTCCTATAGGCTGGGGAGCCCCCGGCATGACGTACTGGGGTGCGTGCCCTTTCGGCCCCGCCTGCCAGCAGGTCATCCCCCTCCTCTTCGGACCTGGAGGGAGACAAGGGGAGGGGAAAAAACAACAACAACGAGAGGGAAAGGCCAACACGGAGCGACAACGGGAGAGGAGAGAGAGAGAAGAAAAAAACTTACTCGCCGGTTCTCTGATCGGAGGCAGTCCTCCAGCCCCTGGCGGACGGAATACCCCGCCGCGTTTTCAGCACCCCTGGCGCGGTTCTCCTGCTCCAGGTGGTTGGCTAGGAGCCCTTCCTCCTCTCGTGGTCGGCGGCCGTTCCTCCGCTCTCAGGCGGCCGGGCTCCTCCGTCCCCCCGGCAGATGCTCCGTTGGGGTGGATGGTAGTGGCAAGGACTCTACTACGGTGCATCCCTCTTCCTTCCCGGATTTCGGCACCAGTGTAACAAAGTTCAATGGAAAGGAGGAGGCAAGAACCGGCTTAACAATATAAATAATCTTTTAATAAAACAAAAAGACACAAACATAAACACATGCAGGGCAGCTGCCCGTAACTCTCTCTCTCTCTCTAATTGCCGCCTCCAGTCGCCTTTATCCCTCTCGAGGGCTTGATTAGCCTGATTAGGGGCCGGGTGTGCAACATCACGACCCGGCCCCGCCCTCCTCCCTGCCACACCATCCTTCCTTGCAAAAAAGCTCCAGATCGATCAAACTGGGAGGAGACCTCCTGTGCACAGGCCTCTTCAAGTCATTCCACACGTTTTCGACTGGATTTAGGTTTGGGCTCTGACTAAGCCATTCCAGAACCTCGATGTTCTTCTTCTGAAGCCATTCCTTTGTTGACTTAGATTTGTGTTTAGGGTCGTTATCATGCTGAAAGATGAAATTCATCTTCAGCTTTCTAATGGAGGCCTGCAGTTTTTGTCCCAAAATGGACTGGTATTTGGCGCTATCTTTGATTCCTTTGATTCTGACTATCTTGACGAGTGCCCCAGTTCCAGCTGAAGAGAAGAAGCCCCATAGCATGATGCTTCCACCACCATGCTTCACCGTGGGTGTGGTGGTGTTTGGGTGATGATGCGGCCTTTTTTTGCACCAATCATACCTTGGAATGCCCAAATCCCACAACTTAGTAGGTCCTCGTGGTGGTGCGGTTACTCACCTCAATCCGGGTGGCGGAGGACAAGTCTCAGTTGCCTCCGCTTCTGAGACCGTCAATCCGTGCATCTTATCACGTGACTCGTTGTGCATGACACCGCGGAGACTCACAGCATGTGGAGGCTCATGCTACTCTCCACGATCCACACACAACTTACCACACACCCCATTGAGAGCGAGAACCACTAATCACGACCACGAGGAGGTTACCCCATGTGACTCTACCCTTCCTAGCAACCGGGCCAATTTGGTTGCTTAGGAGACCTGGCTGGAGTCACTCAGCACACCCTGGATTTGAACTCACGACTCCAGGGGTGGTAGTCAGCATCAATACTCGCTGAGATGCCCAGGCCCCCAAGAATATGAGATATTGTTATCACATGCAGCGAGTGACGGGTACTTGCCAGATATTCTTGCAGCTCCTTTAATGTTGCTGTGAGCCTCTTGACAGCCTCCCTGATAAGTTTTCTTCTTGTTGGGAAACCCAAAACGCTTTGAGGCATATTACATTATAATACCCATGAAGGCTGCATGATGAATTGAAATAAGATTTTAATGCGCATTTCTGAAAATTCGACTAAAGAAAATGTGAAACATTGCATGTTTCCATGACCTGTAAATGCACATTATCTTGAGGGAGTCCGCCTTTTTGTCATGGAGCAGCTGAGCGAACTCTTCACCTCGGGGAGAGTTATATTTGCTGTAATAAAGCAATTATACATTGTTACTGCCAGGAGACGTCACAGAATAAGTGCAATAGCTCACATAATGAGGGCTGAAATGGTTATTCCCATTCACCGACAGCCTCCATATACCTGCAGCGCCCATGCTCAGAACAGTTCTGGTGGATCGTGAGGACTCACTTCAACGACGATCTGTGGGTGAAGCACTTTCGATTAACCAGGGCTACGTTTGAAGAATTGTGTGCCATGGTCGGTCCTTCCATTGAGCCATGTCAAGCTCTCGCACACCTATACCATCCGAGCGACCTTAATTTTCAGATGAATGTCAAAGCAATGAAAACCATTTTGAATCATCCATCAGAGGGTTAAAAATGTGGTAAACGTCCAGTAATGCCACCACACGATGTCCACCATGTTACAGTGCAAAACAAACTTTTCTAGCAAAATGTATCATTTTTGGGGCGGGGTCGCACAAGGTTAATGTTTCGCCATTGTGTGATATGTATATTATATTTACAACCCTGCTTTGGTTTGTGGATGGTTGTCGTTGTGTAATATGTGTTGGATTTGTGTTGTTGTGTTCAGGAGGTGACACACAAGAACTACAACAGTATCCGACTGAAGCCAGATCAGTTCAGCTCTTTTCTGACGACTGATGTGGGTTTCAGCAGCTACGAGCTCATCGCAACACCACACAACTGTCCTAAAGGTACAACACACCTGTCTGTCTGTCTGTCTGTCTGTCTGTCTGTCTGTCCACACAATCAGAACTGTGAGGTCACCATCTCCACTCAAGCACTAGTTAAGTTGTCTAAACTGGAAACGCTGCAGTGTGACAGATTCAGTTCCTGTTTTTGTCATTTTCCAAAGTGACTTCCCCTCTGTGTAAAAATGTGTTTATGCCAACTTGTGATGGCTTAAAGATACTGAATTATACCACTTGTTGTTAGGGCTGTGATATGCGACGCGATAATCGTATGATGACGTCTTCAGAGCGTGTGGAACATCCGAACACCTGCTGCCCATATATACTGAAAAAAGACTGTCTATCCCAGAGATCACAAACATAGATGACTATAATGACGTATGGATTTAGCATTAGCTACATATCCACAAATGTGACGCGTTCCATCATTTGAGTCACAATGTTGTTATGATGTGACAGGTCGCGGATGTTGCTCGTTCAGTTGTAGCGTGAAAAAACATAAACATCAGATGGCATGTTGAAAGATACAGTACAACTCACTGAGATTGTGTGTTCTCTCATGTAATTGCACAATCTGTTGAGACACAGCGTTACTAACATGATTAAAACTATTCCGATATGTACATTAATGATATTATGATAAATGTGATCGTGCAGCTTTACTTTGAATGTTCTGAAAACTAGAGTAAGACTCGTTCTCTCTCTGTGTGTTCAGTGCCGCTCTATAGATCATGTATTTGTGAATGTGTGATCAGTAAATATTTCATCTGTGTAACTCTGAATTCTCTTTGGAGTCGAGTTTACTTCAGTCACTGAGAGGAATCAGAGTAAATATTGACTCTATACAGATCAATAATGTACAGTTTTGATCAGCTGTGTGTGTGTTTGTGAGTGAGTGTCTGTGTTTGTGTGTGTGTGTGTGAGTGTGTGTGTGTGTTTGTTTCTTGTGTGTGTGTTTGTGTAAATGTTTGTTTGTGTGTGTAGTGTAGTGTGTGTTTGTTTGTGTGTGTTTGTGAGTGAGTGTCTGTGTTTGTGTGTGTGTGTGTGTGTGTGTGTGTGTGTGTGTGTGTGTGTGTGTGTGTGTGTGTGTGTGTTTGTTTCTTTGTGTGTGTGTTTGTGTGAATGTTTGTTTGTGTGTGTAGTGTAGTGTGTGAGAGAGTTTGTGTGTCTGTGTGTGTGTGTGTGTGTGTGAGTGTCTGTGTGTGTGTGTGTGTGTGTTTCTTTGTGTGTGTGTTTGTGTCTGTGTGTGTGTTTGTTTCTTTGTGTGTGTGTTTGTGTGAATGTTTGTTTGTGTGTGTAGTGTAGTGTGTGTTTGTTTGTGTGTGTGTGAGTGAGTGTCTGTGTTTGTGTGTGTGTTGTTTGTTTGTGTGTGTTTGTTTCTTTGTGTTTGTGTGAATGTTTGTTTGTGTGTGTAGTGTAGTGTGTGTTTGTGTGTGTGTGTAGTGTGTGTTTGTTTGTGTGTGTAGTGTAGTGTGTGTGTGTGTGTTTGTGTGTGTGTGTAGTGTAGTGTGTGTGTGTGTGTTTGTTTGTGTGTGTAGTGTAGTGTTTGTGTGTGTGTGTGTTTGTTTGTGTGTGTTTGTTTCTTTGTGTTTGTGTGAATGTTTGTTTGTGTGTGTAGTGTAGTGTGTGTAGTGTGTGTTTGTTTGTGTGTGTAGTGTAGTGTGTGTGTGTGTGTGTTTGTTTGTGTGTGTGTGTGTTTGTGAGTGAGTGTCTGTGTTTGTGTGTGTGTTTGTTTGTGTGTGTGTTTGTTTGTGTGTGTGTGTGTGTGTGTTTGTGTGTGTTGTGTGTGTTTGTGTTTGTGTGTTTGTGTGAATGTTTGTTTGTGTGTGTAGTGTAGTGTGTGTTTGTTTGTGTGTAGTGTAGTGTGTGTTTGTTTGTGTGTGTAGTGTAGTGTGTGTGAGAGAGTTTGTGTGTCTGTGTGTGTGTGTGTGTGTGTGTGAGTGTGTGTGTGTGTGTGTTTGTTTCTTTGTGTGTGTGTTTGTTTCTTTGTGTTTGTGTGTTTGTGTGAATGTTTGTGTGTGTAGTGTAGTGTGTGTGAGAGAGTTTGTGTGTGTGTGTGTGTGAGAGAGAGTTTGTGTGTGTGTGTGTGTGTGAGAGAGAGTTTGTGTGAGTTTGTGTGTGTGTTTGTGTGTAGTGTTGTGTTTCTGTGTGTGTTTTTGTGTTTGTGTGTGTGTGTGTTTGTGTGTGTTTGTTTGACTTTGTGTGAGTATAGTGTTGTGTGTGTGTGTGTTTGTTTGACTGTTTGTGTGAGTATAGTGTTGTGTGTGTGTGTGTGTTTGACTGTTTATGTGAGTATAGTGTTGTGTGTGTGTGTGTGTGTTTGTTTGACTGTTTGTGTGAGTATAGTGTTGTGTGTGTGTGTGTGTGTGTGTGTGTGTTTGTTTGACTGTTTGTGTGAGTATAGTGTTGTGTGTGTGTGTGTGTGTGTTTGACTGTTTGTGTGAGTATAGTGTTGTGTGTGTGTGTGTGTGTGTGTGTGTGTTTGACTGTTTGTGTGAGTATAGTGTTGTGTGTGTGTGTGTGTTTGTTTGACTTGTGTGAGTATAGTGTTGTGTGTGTGTGTGTTTGACTGTTTGTGAGTATAGTGTTGTGTGTGTGTGTGTGTGTGTGTGTGTTTGTTTGACTGTTTGTGCGAGTATAGTGGTGTGTGTGTGTGTGTGTTTGTTTGACTGTTTGTGTGAGTATAGTGTTGTGTGTGTGTGTGTTTGTTTGACTGTTTGTGTGAGTATAGTGTTGTGTGTGTGTGTGTGTGTTTGACTGTTTGTGTGAGTATAGTGTTGTGTGTGTGTGTGTGTGTGTGTGTGTGTGTTTGACTGTTTGTGTGAGTATAGTGTTGTGTGTGTGTGTGTGTTTGTTTGACTTGTGTGAGTATAGTGTTGTGTGTGTGTGTGTTTGACTGTTTGTGAGTATAGTGTTGTGTGTGTGTGTGTGTGTGTGTGTGTGTTTGTTTGACTGTTTGTGCGAGTATAGTGGTGTGTGTGTGTGTGTGTGTGTTTGTTTGACTGTTTGTGTGAGTATAGTGTTGTGTGTGTGTGTTTGTTTGACTGTTTGTGTGAGTATAGTGTTGTGTGTGTGTGTGTTTGTTTGACTGTTTGTGTGAGTATAGTGTTGTGTGTGTGTGTGTGTGTTTGACTGTTTATGTGAGTATAGTGTTGTGTGTGTGTGTGTGTGTGTGTGTGTTTGTTTGACTGTTTGTGTGAGTATAGTGTTGTGTGTGTGTGTGTGTGTGTTTGTTTGACTGTTTGTGTGAGTATAGTGTTGTGTGTGTGTGTGTGTGTGTGTGTGTTTGTTTGACTGTTTGTGTGAGTATAGTGTTGTGTGTGTGTGTGTGTTTGTTTGACTGTTTGTGTGAGTGTAGTGTTGTGTGTGTGTGTGTGTTTGTTTGACTGTTTATGTGAGTATAGTGTTGTGTGTGTGTGTGTGTGTTTGACTGTTTATGTGAGTATAGTGTTTTGTGTGTGTGTGTGTGTGTGTGTGTGTGTGTGTGTTTGACTGTTTATGTGAGTATAGTGTTTTGTGTGTGTGTGTGTGTGTTTGTTTGACTGTTTGTGTGAGTATAGTGTTGTGTGTGTGTGTGTGTTTGTTTATGTGAGTATAGTGTTTTGTGTGTGTGTGTGTGTTTGTTTATGTGAGTATAGTGTTTTGTGTGTGTGTGTGTGTGTGTGTGTGTGTGTGTTTGACTGTTTGTGTGAGTATAGTGTTGTGTGTGTGTGTGTGTTTGTTTGACTGTTTATGTGAGTATAGTGTTGTGTGTGTGTGTGTGTGTGTGTTTGACTGTTTATGTGAGTATAGTGTTGTGTGTGTGTGTGTTTGTTTGACTGTTTGTGTGAGTGTAGTGTTGTGTGTGTTTGTTTGTGTGTGTTTGTTTGACTGTTTATGTGAGTATAGTGTTGTGTGTGTGTGTGTTTGTTTGACTGTTTGTGTGAGTGTAGTGTTGTGTGTGTTTGTTTGTGTGTGTTTGTTTGACTGTTTATGTGAGTATAGTGTTGTGTGTGTGTGTGTGTGTTTGACTGTTTATGTGAGTATAGTGTTGTGTGTGTGTGTGTGTGTGTGTGTTTGACTGTTTATGTGAGTATAGTGTTGTGTGTGTGTTTGTTTGACTGTTTGTGTAGTGTTGTGTGTGTGTTTGTTTGACTGTCACTCAAGGCTACAGAGAGAATAGGATGTTGAAAACATCTTTTTTGTTTTTTATTCAGGATTTCAGAGGCCCATTTATCTGTTCTATAAAGGGCCTTCCTCCAACAGGAAATGACTTTCTGAAGCAGGAAGAGGAAGTGAAGGCATGTGTGGACCTCTAGTGGTCGAGCAGCTGAACTGTTCAATTCATCAGTGATGTTCACAGTGTTCTTGTGTTGGGGTTTGTTTGCTCTGGACGTCATGATTTGCTTTATTTTAATCGTTCAAGTTTCACAGTTTGATGCAGCTGATCTTTGGATTCATTCTCTCTGATGGAGTCGTTGTCATGAGGTCACGTGTGAACATTAAAACCTGGACCTGGAGTGATTTTACAGTGTCTATACTTGCACAGGATATGAGGCCCCTCCTCCCATCATCATTAACATATGTGGCCCCTCCCACTCCGCTCAACATCATTTTGGAGGCGTGGCCTTTATGTCAGTGTGTACTGTGTGAACTTGTTTTGGAGACGTCGTGGACGCTGATGTTCCTCTCCTGGAGTGTCTGGATTGTGACATCATGAAGACATCACGTTTGTTTTTGATTCTCAGACGGCACTGAAACTGATGACAAAGAACTGCTCTAACCTTTTTTTTCATGAGTGAAATATTTTCCTGTAGCTGATGTTACACAATAAACACACATCTGACATGAAGTGTGTGTGTGTGTGTGTGTGTGTGTGTGTGTGTGTGTGAGTGAGAGTGTGTGTGTGTTCATGGCTTCGTTCACACTGCAGCTGAATGTGGCTCAGATGTGTTTATTTCAGCTTCTGATCTGAGCTATTTTCATATGTGGAAATAAATTGATACAAATCTGACTTTTTTGTTGTGTGACTTTGATTTGTTTACATCAATCTAACTCAACTTTCATCATCATTGTGCTCTTAATTTACTCTTGCCATGAATACAATATGATGCATTACACAGAAAGGAGCAATAATCTAAAAACAATTTTACTGTGAGAAAATCACTTACTAACCACATCTGCTAATTACATCGAAGCACTGTAATCTGGTTAAAAACTAATGCTAGTAAATCTCTAATTTTATGACAGTAAAATCATGTTAACACACATATTGTTTATATCTTGTGTCTATACTTTTGAAACAGTGAGTATTTTAACGTTTACAGATTATTGACCCCATTGACTTCCATTGTAAGTGTCTCACTGGAACACACATTTAAAGAAAAGGAGGGACGAGTGGAAATTAATTTGTTGTGGTAATCAACATTATGACACAAATGCTGTTGATTGAAAGTACGGTAACATGTATACTGAACCCGGAACATTCCTTCTAAGTTAAAATGTTAATAATAATGCATAGATTGAAGGCTCAGACTTGGATTTAAGACATTTCCAAGTCCAAAGTTCATATAATTGAATATAAAAATGATATTATGGAAAGTGTTGATGTTTTAATGCACATGTGAGTCCGTTTCAGAGCGTCACATTTAAAAGCTCATCACTGATGCCAGCGCAAGTGGGCATGAGTGGGAGTGTTTGCGCTATCCGTGGCTGTGTTGTATGGCAATGAAGTGCCGCAAGGCACAATTTGCTACTTTCCTGAGAAATCAATCATTGTGTTAAGATGCTTGAGAAGCACATCTGTTCTCGATGCAAAGTCTAAAATCAGTTCCTGCATTTGCAGTTTGAGATTCCACCAGCAGGTGATGATAAAGAGCTGTCAATCACTTTTAATACTAAAGCAATATGATTAATAATAACATCTTTATTTTCTATAGCACATTTCCAAAGCTCAACATAATTACATACAACATATAACAACAAACAAAACAATGAACGATGGATGAGAAGCACAACATATTTCAAGCAGATGAGACACGTGTGATCGGGACGAGAGCCAGCGGTCCCAGAGAAACTCATAGAGAACATATATAAAACATATACATCACGGTCTGGAGCAGCACGAGCGACATATAGAGCAGAGGATTCATTACGCACTGATCATTTACACTACCAAATTCTTCTGAATGTGCTTTGTATCGCTGGTGCTCGACATGTATAACAGGACGCAGACGGTGCAATAACCAGAGAAGAACATCAGAATTAAACTGCACTTGACCCAGCCCATTTGCGCTTTGTGCGAGCGAGTTCGGCAATATATTCAAACATGCCCGCTGACTTTGTGCGGATGACGAATCGCATAGTGCTCTTATAATATACTCCATTCACTCCGATAGAAGCGCCTGTACACGTTCATTTCATCTCGCCTCACGTGACGGTGGTGTCAAGATCATGTGATCAGCTGATGTGCTGTTGTGTGTGTGGTGTTTACAGAGATGAAGGTCACAGCAGTGATGATGATGATGTCATGTGGTGCTGTGGTGTTAACTAACAGATTGTAGTTTTGATCCCAGTAAGTGTTGATTCATGAACGATCAGCGTTGTGCTCTTGATCAAAGTTTTAAGTTGATATGATTTCAAGGATGTCTGTTCATGATGTAAACACACAATGAATAATGATGCACCAGTAGAGGGCATCAGAACAGACTTTTTACTCTGTGACATTACTTTCATGACTGATATTTACATCACACCACATTAGTAAATTCTACCGTGAGGCATAAATACTATTTACTATTAATGTGTCATTTATTCTCATTACAGGAAAGGTAATACGATTTCAAAATGACTTGCATATATTGACACATTTATATTTGTCTACAAAACTCATTTGAAGCCTCTGTGTGTCCAGACGTTTGACTGGTGTGTGTGTGTGTGTGTGTGTGTGTGACTACTGAATTGTTGTTGAACTGCATTTCCCATGAGCACTTCTGGCGAGCAGCTCAGAGCTCTAAAGAGCTTTAAACTCAGAGGATCAAACGACAGCTGTGAGACAGACAGCATCAGAGAGGACGACAGGCTGACATGCCTCTCAAACGAGAAGGTGAGACACATTCTACTGCAAACACTGTCTTACACTCATGATTGTGATGTGTAACCCTAACCCCTGTCTATGTGTCTCATATTCAGGGTCAGAGGTCACTCAAAGGGTCACAGAGGTGTTTATTTAAATGTGTGTGTTTTTATTTTGCATTTCAATACAAATTATATGATCAGCAATGCTATTTGAGTGTAAAGATGAATTAAAAACATTTACATGAATTTGTAAATGTCTCAGTATTTTGTGAGAACGTTCTAAAGAGCTTCAATGTGACGTCACATGATCAGTGACACTCAGTGACACTCAAAGCACAGTCATTTCCTGTGTAATATTTCAAAATCCTGTTTCTTTCCAGGTTTAAATTAGATTGCAGATTTTCTTGATGTGTGTGTGTGTGTGTGTGTGTGTGTGTTAGATACAGATCGTGCTCTGCAGGCGATGGAAGCCTGTCAGTCTGCAGGTGATGAAGGTTTCAGGACTCGCGCTGAGAGACTCTTGACCATCTTTCAGAGTGACCTGTTTCAGGCTTTACTGGGTGAGACACACACACATACACTCGCACACACATATGCACACTTGCACACACACACACACATATGCACACACACAAACATATGCACACACACACAAACACACACACATACACTTGGACACACACACACATACACTCGCACACACACAAACACGCACGCACTTGCACACACACACACATATGCACACAGACACACACACATACACTCGCATACACATGCACACTCGCATACACATGCACACTCACACACACATGCACACTCACACAGACACACATACACTCGCACACACACACACATACACTCGCACACACACACACATACACACATACACATACGTACACACACACACACATACACTCGCACACATATGCACACTCACACACAGACACACAAACACACATGTACACTCACACAGACACACATACACTCGCACACACACACACACACACACACACACACATACACATACGTGTACACACACACACACACAGCTAATCAGACAGTGAGTGACAGTGTGTAATCTCTCTATATTTAGTGTGTAATCTGTCATTGAGAGATTTACATGTGACATCATCACATCAGATTAGACAGATCTGTGGCAGGAAGCACAGCACTGGGGGCGGGCCTTGACAGATTAGCTGTTTATGAGAATGAATGGAGCTGTCAATCACAGTGTCAACACAGATTTAACACACACAAACACACAGTCATAAAATCGAATCCAAAACTAATGAACGCATCACAGAGAAATATGTGCTGAACTGTTTCATAAACTCATAAATTCTGCACATACTGTATGTACGTGTAAATATGCCATTTCACATATGCTGATTGAACAGAAGTTGTCATATCATGCGTGTGTGTGTTTGTGTGTTCGTTCCACAGATATTCAGGAGTTTTATGAGCTCACAGTGTTTGAGAATCAGTCGACAGGTAGAACACACACACCTGGACTGGTGAGTCTTTCTGTCTGTTTATTCATGTATTTGTGTAAAGTCTTGTTAAAACATGTTTCACACTCTCACTAGTTGATTTAATTTGTCTACTAACAATGTCCAACAGTGTACAGTGGCAAGAAAAAGTATGTGAACCCTCTGGAATTAGCTGGTTTTCTGCATTAATTCACAGTGCTGTTGGGAAAAAGTAAGTGAACCCCTAGGCTAAAGATGACATAAAAAGCTAATTAGAGTCAGGAGTTGGCAAACCTGGCATCCAATTAATGAAGCAAGATTGGAGGTGTGGGTTAAAGCTACTTTGACTTATAAAAAGCACTCAAATATTTTGAGTTTGCTATTCACGAGAAGCATCTGCTGACGTGGACCATGCTTCACAAAACAGAGATCTCAGATGACTCAGATGGCTTTGCATAAAGCTGGAAAGGGTTATAAAGTCATCTGGAAGAGATTAGATATTCATCTGTCCACAGTTAGACAAACTGTCTATAAATGGAGATGATTTAGTACTATAGGTACTCTCTCTAGAAGTGGCCGTCCAGTCAAGATGACTCAAAGGGCACACCGCAGAATGAAAGGAAGAATGGTCCAAAATTCCTTCTGAACTGTGAATGTTTAATGGGATGTGTTCAATAAAGACATGAATGATTATAATTGTTTGTGTGTTGTTATCTTCAGCACATTGTGTTTGTCTATACTTGATGAGATCACATTTTATGACCAATTAATGCAGCTAATTCTGAAGGGTTCACATACTTTTTCTTGCCACTGTATGTACATGTATCACAGGACATTTATGTCATTTTTGTGTCATTTCCAGCATATCTCAAATTCTGGATTGTGTTGAATAGAATTCTGTGCTGGAAATGACATTTTTAACGCTTTTCGACTCATTTGTGTTGCGAAGATTAATTTCATATATAACATTTGATGTGTCTGAAATACACACAATTCAATCATATTTTCACTTTTTACAGCTCACAAGTGATATTTCCCTTGATTTTTCATTGTCTCATATTTCATGCTCTTCACTCCACTTGATTAACAAGTACACTAACTTTTGAACACACTTTATTAGGGGTATAAAATTATTTAGTGTGCTGGAAATGTTTGAATAATTGATAGAAATCTTTTTCCCACAATAAATATTGTTTATTTCACTCTTTGTGTAGATGATTATAGTTTTAAACATGTAATAATTAGTATTTTTATCATGGATTATCATAGATTAATATTAAAATTAGGGTCTGAAGACTAAAACAGTCAAATCAAAAGGACTGAAAAGTACCAAAAATAAATAACGTTTCCAATTCAGTTTTAATATGACCTTCATATAACCAAAAAAATAAAAATAAAAATGAACCCCTGTGACATTAAAGTACCCGCTGTTGAAGGAAGATCTTTATAGAATAGAACAGAAGAGTCTTTATTGTATTAAGCGTGTCCGCTACAGTTATGTGTTTTCTTTTTTTACTGTTTTTAATAAAACAAACTATTTGTTTGCTTGAGGGCTGTAGATTCCAGGGGGGATGGGGGGAAGGTAACCCCCCCCAATAACCAGAACAAGCAAGTACAACCCCCCCCCCAAAATGTTCAAGCCAATTCTGCGCTCTTGCTTGAGACAAACATTGCAGTTCTGCGGCACGGGTTCTCTGAGGGTTAAATGAGAGTTTGAACTTTGACCCGTGACGTCACTGCACCGCTGCTCCCACATGCTAACAGCTTCTCACAGTCTCCATGGCAACTGCGCTCTACAGTTGCCAGAGCAACAGCTGTTCGTTGCCATGACAACAGTCACCCAGCATCATTTCCTTCATGTTTCACACGCGTGTGCAGTTCCCCCCCACCCGTCTGTCTCTCGCCACTCGCGCTGCTCTCTGCCCGTCTCTCTCTCTCTCTCTCTGTGTGTGTGCTGTGAGACGGGTGAGTGAGCACTAGAGGAGGGACGACAGGCAGAGGGTGAGACAGGGGTGGGTGGGGGGGGTACAGCGGTTCCATCGCCCCTCCGTCCTGACATGGACTGCCTGTGTATAGTGACCACAAAGGTAAGACCACCGCTGCAGTGTGTGTTTGTGTGTGTGAATACTGCAGCATTTTCTCATGCATCTGTGTGCAGCTCCAGCTCGCATCTCATTTATACAGCTGCGTGAGTGTGTGTGTGTGTGTGTGTGATAGCGCTTCTTCAGTGTGTCTCTGTCATGAGAAGCCACTGCATGTAATACACCTTCTGTCTGTATGTGTGTGTGTGTGTGTGTGTGAGAGAGAGAGAGGAATATAACTGGTGCTCTTTCACCTGTAGCAAAGATTTTTGTCAGGACACAGAAACTTGTGTTTGTTTGTGTGTTTTGGCGTGTTCAGTAGTGCATGTTGATGCTGTTGTGTGTATGTGTTAGTTACTGGTGCACTGATTACACAAACACACACCCACACGTTTGTTTACATAACTTATGGGGAATTCCCATTCACATTCTGTATATTCTTATTATAAATTAATAATTAGGAATGAGAATCGTAAGAACTTTAACCGTTCTGCTTGTGATTCCACATACACACTAATCCTTTTTGTTTTATTAGCTTCCTTTCAGTTTCATAAAGTCAGGGTTAGGGTTAGGTTAGGGTTTAGGGTTAGGGTTAGGGTTTAAAAAACAAAAAGCAAAAATTTGTTCCAGTGAGGCACTTACAATGTAAGTCAATGGGATCAATTTTTGGAGGGTTTAAAGGCAGAAATGTGATGCTTATAATCTTATAAAAGCACTTACTTTAATTCTTCTGTTAAAACGCGTGTGTTATTTGAGCTGTAAAGTTGTTTAAATCGTTGTTTTTGCAGGTTTACATGGTTGTCATGGCAACGAATTTGTAAAATTGTCTGTAACTTTCCACAGATGTGGTTAGTAAGTGATTTTATGACAGTAAAATCATGTTAACACACATATTGTTTATGTCTTGTGTCTATACTTTTGAAACAGTGAGTATTTTAATGTTTACAGATTGACCCCATTGACTTCCATTGTAAGTGTCTCACTGGAACACACATTTGTGCTTTTTAAAGAAAAGGAAGACTGTGAAATTTCGTTGGGTTTAGAAGAAATATAAAGTTGGGTATCATCGGCATAACAGTGGAAACTTATTCCACGATTCCTGATAATATCTCTGAAGGGAAGCATATATAAGGAGAAAAGCAGAGGCCCTAAAACTGATCCCTGTGGTACTCCATACTTTTGTTTGATTTGACAATTCCTCGTTTACACATACAAAGTGGTAGCGGTCTGATAAATAGAACCTAAACCGTGATAATGCAAGTCCACTAATGCCAACATAATTCTCCAGCCTATTCAAGAGAATGTCGTGATCTATGGTGTCGAAGGCAGCACTAAGATCTAAAAGCACTAGAAGAGAAATGCAGCCGCGATCAGATGATAAGAGCAAGTCACTTGTAACTCCGATATGTGCAGTCTCTGTACAGTAATGAGGCCTAAATCCTGACTGAAATTGTTCATATATACTATTTCTCTGTAGAAATGAACATAGTTGTAAGGACACAATCTTTTCTAGTATTTCTGACATAAATGGAAGATTTGAAATCGCTCTGTAATTAGCCAATTCTCCAGGATCAAGTTGTGGCTTCTTAATAAGTGGTTTGATAACTGCCATTTAAAGTTTCTTGGGACATGTCCTAAGGATAGCGAGTAGTTAATAATATTAAGAAGAGGTTCTGAGATTATAAGGAATACCTCTTTTAAGAGCTTAGTTGGTATTGGATCTAACATTCATGTTGTGTCTTTTGATGTTTCGATTAGTTTTGTTAGCTCTTCATGACCTATGACAGTGAAGGATTAAAGCTGCTCGTGAGGAAAATTATGAGACACTGTTTTCTGAGGTACTGTTGATTGCATAGTTCCAATTTTATTTCTGATTAATTTCATTTTATCAGTAAAGAAATTCATGAAGTCATTATGGAATATCTGGTTCAGTCGATGCTTTATTCCTAACCAATTTAGCCACAGTACTGAATAAACACCTAGGATTGTTGTGGTTATTTTCCATGAGTTTGCTAAAAATATGATGACCTGGCAGCTTTTATTGCCTGTCTGTAGCTACAGACACTATCCTTCCATGCACCACAAAATACCTCTAATTTTGTATTCTTCCACTTGCACTCCATTTTCTGAGCTGCTCTCTTGACAGCATGAGTGTGATCATTGTACCATGGTGCGGGGCTTTTTTCTTTAATTTTCTTTAATCAAGGGGGTGACACTATGAAGAGTGCTAGAGAAGACTGTATTTATATTTTCTGTTATTTCATCAAGTTCTTCTAGGCTTTGGGGCTTACTGAGTATATGAGACAATTCTGGAAGATTATTAGTGAAGCTATCTTTAGTGGTCAAAAGAATTGTTCTAGCTGAATGATAGCATGGTGTAGATTGAGTAACATTAGCTGATCGCAGCAAACAAGAGACGAGGTAATGATCTGAGATGTCATCACTCTGCGGCTGAATTTCTATAGTATCAACATCAACTCCATATGACAGAATTAAATCTAGTGTATGATTATAGTGATGAGCTGGTCCTATCACATTTTGTCTGACTCCAAGAGAGTTGAGAATATCGATAAATGCTAATTCCAATGTGTCATTTTCATTATCTATGTGAATGCTGAAGTCACCAACAATTAAAGCTCTATCTACAGTAACTACTAGATCTGATAGAAAATTAGCAAATTCACCAAGGAAATCAGAATATGGCCCAGGTGATCTATATACTGTAGCAAGGGCAAAAGACAATTTTTTTATATATTTCTATCTGATGGTGTCACATTAAGCATTATTAGTTCAAAAGACTTAAACTTATATCCTGTCCTCTGAGTAACACCAAAAACTTCACTGTAAATTGTAGCAACACCTGCTCCTCGACCCTCATGTTTATAACAATAACCTGGGGGAGTAGATTCATTTAAACTAATATATTCATCCAGTTTAAGCCAGGTTTCAGTCAAACAGAGCACATCCAAACTATGAGCTATAATAATTTCATTTACAATTAGTGCTTTGGTTGAAAGAGATCTAATGTTTAGTAGTCCTACCTTTACATGATATTTATCTTAAATTGTTTAGTTTTTTTCAAGTTTGACCGTAATCACATTTTTTCTAAATTATTTAGTGAGGGGTTTGTGTTTGGTAGTTCGGGGAACAGACACAGTCTCTATATGATATCTAGGTGATATAGTCTCTATGTGTTGTAGTTTATGTGACCTGTGTGACGTCTCAAGGCAGCTAGCAGACGTTCGGATTAGCCAGTTTGTCTGCTTCCTGACCTGGGCCCCAGTTAGTCAAATACTATCATTATTAAGACTATGAGCCAAATTACTAGAGAGGAGAGTGGCACCAGAGGGATGGAGTCCGTCTCTCTTTAGCAGGTCAGGTCTACCCCAAAAACTCTTCCAATTGTCTATAAATCCTATGCTATTATGCGGACACCACTCAGACATCCAGCCATTCAGTGACACTAATCTACTATAAACCTTATCACCATGACGAGCAGGGAGGGGGCCAGAGCATATTATAGTGTCTGACATCGTTTTTGCAAGTTCACACACCTCTTTAACATTATCTTTAGTGATCGCCAACTGGCGAAGCCGGACATTGTTAGTGCCGACATGAATAACAATTTTAGAAAATCATTAGCCAGCACTTGTAAATTTGATCTGATGTCAGACGCTCGAGCCCCCGAAATGCATTTAACAATGGTGGCTGGAGTCTCTATTTCCACGTTCCTTACAATAAAATAACCAATTATTAGGGCTCTTTCAACATGATTCTCAGTGGGTGCATCACTGAGTGGGGAGAATCAACTGGAAATCCTAACAGGAACGGGAGAGTGGTGTCGCTTTGCTGAGCGAGTATGCCGCCGAGACGTCACCAAACGCCCTGCTGCAGGGGCTCTACAGCCAGAACTAAAGTGTGTGTGTTGCTCGTGTACTACCCGCATCCGAAACAGTATCTACCGGCTTCTCTTTCTCACTGACCTCCACAAGCATTCGGATGCGGGTCTCTAACTCATTAACCTTCTCCGTCAGCCTGACTAATTTCTTACATTTAACACATGTAAATCCCTCGCTGCTGACGGAAGAAGCTATAGTAAACATTTGGAATGCAATGCAGGAAGAAAAAATATGAGCGGATGCCATGACTTACCGCAATTGTTTGTTGTTGTTGTTGTTATGGTTGTTCTTGAGTGGCAAGGGTTTGAGATCGATGTGGTTTGATGTGATTCCTGATCAGTAGATGTTTGAGATTGATGCAGTAATCTGTGTAAAACACAGTGGAGAAAACGAATGCACGCAGTCGAGACGTGAGATGCAGACAAGTGGAAAAAGAAAAAAGAGAGAAAACGGGTGTGCGTAGTAAAATACACGCAGTTGAAACAGTAGAAAAGCAGAAAAACCCGAAGCATGCGGTAAAATGGCAAATGATAAAATGATGAACGTATTGTATAAGAATAAGAATAAGCAATGTTAAGCAGGCTAGCAAGCTACAAACACTCGTGGCAACCGGAACAAGAAGTGAATACAAGACTCTGTCACAACACTTCAAGTCTGTGTGCCCTCCAGAAGCTTAGAATCAGCGGGTGAGCAGCGCCTCGTGGTGTCATCTCACAGTAGCACAAAATCACTTTTGCAGACTGTCACTTCAACCGTTCCTCGCCGGTCGAATGACCTGCCAAACTCCAGCAACTGATTCTCTAGCCACCTTCAAGAAACATCTAAAGATGCATCTCTTTCACAAGCACTTGACCCAGTCCTACTAATGCAATATCTTCTTTCTTCTTCTTAAAAAAACTTTATTTTATCACTGTCTCTCAATTTCCTCTCTACTTGTGCTTCTCTAAACAATTTGCAACTTTGTATTATGCACTTTTTTATTACTGCCTCATTAAGATAAATTGCTTCTGTTGTAGCAGACAGCCTGGTAGACAGTTGAAGATCCTAATTTTGGATAGACTCCCTATTTTTCTTGATCCAGTTCTGAATGTCACTGTTGAGGTTGAAGTGCTCAAATATTTGAAATGCTGATCCATTTTTAGAGGTTTATTTTCAATGTTTTAGAAAAAACAAGCATTGTGGGTGGACATGTGGTTTTCCATTGGGGATCACCTCTGTTTTGGTTATGTCCACTAAGACAAAACCACTATCCTCAGGTTCCTTTTAGAGAAACATGTTCAAGAGTACCAGTGCACCATGAAGGGTTCAAACTTCTGTCCTCTTAGAGGGTTACACAGACTTTCATTCCACGGTGGGATGGGTGAATGATGTTTACAAACAGACAATCTGAGTAAAACACCACACAGGAGTTCTTGTGGAAAGTTCAACAAAGTTCATGAATAGATTCTCATGTTGTTTCCTGAAGTTCTTGAGGTTAAATATCATATTTACTTTAGTTGTTTTCTTGTTGAAGCCACACAGTTACTCTGGCAGAAGCTTCTTCATCATGTTCTCCATCATCTTGTTGAACATCACATTGATCAGGACTTTACCAGCACCAGCCAGAAGAGAGATCACACTGCTGTTAATATTAGCGTCATTACTCTTGGGTGATCTCCTGGGTGATATTAATCCTCAGTTATAAACTGATGCTGAAGAAACCTCACTGATCTCTGCTGGGACACTTGCTGGGTTTTCATCCAAGTATCTTATGTGAATTTTAAATTTGCGCTGAAGAAAACCAAAATAGAAATGCACAATATGCGCATAAGCTCTCAAAATTTGCACTAGGCAGAGGTGGATTTTCTAAAGTTTTGCACAGTCAAAATACGCTTTAAGGTGATGGAAACTGTTTATTCGCAAAATGATGATGTGGTTTGACCATTTGTGCACGTGTTTTCGCTCCTCACAACAAAGCAATTCTTCATAGATAGCCCTTGACATTGGGAAGTGTTTAATACCTAGTGTACACTACACGACTCAAGCTCGTCTCCTTTGATGTTTTGAGTCAACGACTGGTCTGCAACGAGAAGTCTCGAATCTAATGATAAACAGTCTTGTTGTGTGCGCACTCCTGCGACAGGCCGAGATGAGTCCCAGACGCTACGACAGTTTTCAAAACGGCTTGATATCTAGACGTCTTGTATGCGCACTGTCCCGACGAGTGAAAGACGGACAATGAAATATAGAGAGAGCAAGAGGAGGGCAAGGCATTAGGAAGCAGATGACAAAAATAATTAGAATATTATAAAATGAAACTTCACCCACATCTCCCTACCCTCTGTCATTATTATTTTCAGCTGACAGTATTTATTCATTTATTTTGCAAATTAGTGCAAATACATGCAAAAATGGGATCAGGCCATTCTTTTGTGTTTGTTGAAAAGCAAGATTTGGGTAGCAGGAGAAAAATAATTTGAAAAGAAAATTAAACCTCACCCACATCTCCCTACCCGCTGTTTTTATTATTATCAGCTGCTTTTATTTAATTTGTTTCCTTTGCAAATGGTGCCAATAAAGTGTGAAAACGTGCGAGAGCCGTTTGTTAACATGTTATCAAGAATATACTGCACGACTGAATTTTGTTATCTTAATTTTAAGATGCATTTTTGGCAAACATTTTGAAATGGGACGACGCTAAGGGAAGCTGTAACTGCTGTTTTTTAGCCGGTTCTGTGTGGATTTAAAGGGAAATAAGAATACGTTCTGAAAATGTAAAAAAGCGAATGCATGAACATGCACAATAGGGACACAGATATGAGCAGCACACACATTAGAAACTCAGTTACAGTTAATGCACTAAAATAACTCAGAATTATTTTGGAATATTAAGAGAAACTGTGCTCCAGTTTTTAGCACTTTCTTTTTCGTCTTTTACTTTTTTGCACTTTATTATCATTAAGTTAGTGTTGGGTTCGAGTCCACATTAGTCGAGTCCGAGTCAAGTCCGAGTCTTTAAACAATTGAGTCCGAGTTGAGTCAGAGTCCAAAAGAGGCCGAGTCCGAGTTGAGTCCAAATGAATATGTTCATGAATCTGAATTAAAACTGCAACCATAAACTCAACATCAATATTTTAAGCTTATTTTAAACTTCACAATTAAGAAAAACAGTTTGTCAAAATTAATGTAGCAAAAACACCTCTGTTGCATTTCATATATACATTTTGTGATTAGTATCCTGCTGAACAGACTTCAAAGTGGTTTCAGAATGAAAGTATATGCTTTAGGTTTATGAAGACAAAACTGTCCTTCAACACACTTCTTATTGCATTCTGTTGACATTTCAATTATTTGTTGCTTTTTCACCTCCACTCAAGTATAGACTAAAGAAAGTGAAAGCTGCATTTGTCATTACAACCAGAGTTATTATGTTTCAAATAATAAATCAATTTAGTTTTTATTTCTACTTCATTTTCAATTTGTCGATTCAATTTAATTTAGTTTTATTTAAAATTATTCCTATCTAAATAAATAAGTCTATACTGAGATTTTTTCGGAATCTTTTTTCTCTATCTGCCGACTGATTTGGGAAAATACATACAAATGAGTCAACACAGTAATAATTAGCACTCGCTGAGAAGTTACGTCTCACGATTTGACTGCAAATGCTACAACCTAAAACACTGGAAAATCTCACTGATAATATTAGGGCCATGTCGTCACGGACATGATTTTCTAGTTAATTTGCAGGAAACCGCACAATGCAGGGCAGTTCTGCGTGCTGCTCGTGTACCTAAATCCCTGATGCGTCCGTGTGCATCTCGCAGCAGCTGCCGCAAAAGATAAAAAAATAATAATAATTGATATTTGCTTGAGCGGCAGCCACGTTGGTCTGCAATCAGTCTGAAATCTTTAAATACCAACCAAAGAAAATTTCATTGAGCTACTCTTTATCCGCAAAAATATGAATAATAATAATTTTGAGTCATAAATTTAACAGAATTGTCCTACAAAAGTATCAGAGATGTAGGCTAAAAGAAGACATGCATAAGTTACCCGGTGGTTTACAATAAAAATAAAATAAAATAAACATTTAAAATAAAAATGTCAAAACCAACTAAATTCATCTCGTAACATGAAGTTTAGCTTCATACACAGACTCTGTCATGGAATAATACATTTATTTTATAGTCTATATTTAAATTATAAAGAAAACATTTCGCTGCCAAAATATCCTAATATTTTATTGTGCATGGTTGAATGTTGTGAATGTTGGACAAATGCTGTAAAAGAATGTATTTTAAGCAGCTCGTCAATTCTTTGAAAATAATCAATAAATAATAAATAGGTGCTGTTTATCTGTTAGAGTTGCTGTCTGCTTTGGCAATAATGCTTTTTCCTCCGACTATTTAAAAAGTTACACAGTTAATTCATCAAGCTATTATGGACCAGTTCAAGCTGACAACACTGTGTGGACCACAAGAGACTACAGAAACCTACATGGTTAGATACTTTACGCCTAAAAAGACTTAATAACCATTATAAATACTATTTTTATGTATTTTTATTTTGATATGCTGTTTTTAGTAAATGTGAGAGACATGAAGTGGGTGACTTGACTCAATAAAGTTCTTGATTTTAAGTTTTTAACCACGATGAAACCGTAATGCGAGCACCGTCTTGGCTGCACAAATGCCATACACAATTTTACTAGTTGTCAGGTCCCGTGTCATGTGAAACTGACAGAGTTGGGCAACATTGTCAGAGCAGAAGGAAGCAAGTTTTCTTCCAGAATAACCTTGTACGTAGCTTGATTCATGCGTCCTTCACAAAGACGAATCTGCCCGATTCCAGCCTTGCTGAAGCAGCCCCAGATCATCACCGATCCTCCACCTGGTCATCTAATGGTTAGACGGAGACCTGGAGACGCCTTCAAGCCACAGTGTCTCAAATCCACTGTGAAATTTGGTGGAGGATCAGTGATGATCTGGGGCTGCTTCAGAAATTCTCAGACCATGTTCCCCAACTCTGAGGATTGGTTTTTCCAGCAGGACAATGCTCCATGCCACACAGTCAGGTCAATCAAGGTGTGGATGGAGGACCACCAGATCAAGACCCTGTCATGGTCAACCCAATCTCCAGACCTGAACCCCATTGAAAACCTCTGGAATGTGATCAAGAGGAAGATGGATGAACACAAGTCATCAAACAAAGCCGAGATGCTTGAATTTTTGCAGCAGGAGTGGCATAAAGTCACCCAACAGCAATGTGAAAGACTGGTAGAGAGCATGCCAAGACACATGAAAGCTGTGATTGAAAATCAGGGTTATTCCACCAAATATTGATTTCTGAACAGGGGCAGACTGGCCATCGGAAGAACTGGGACGACGTGGGCCGGCCAAGAAACGGGGCCGAATGGGCCGCAATAAGCTGAAATGGGCCGCTGTGTTATGCAGAACGGGCCACAAAATGGCGCCGCGATATGCCGAAGGGGGCAGCGATATGCAGAAAAGGACAGGAGAAATGTTGTCAGTACTTTATAGAATAAAACAAAAATGTTCATTTTACTCAAACACATCCCTATAAATAATAAATCCAGAGAAACTTTGCAGTGCTCTCTTCATTTTTTCCAGAGCTGTACCTTATATCTTTTTTTGTTTTCCATCCATCCATACATTTTACATGCATTCTCTATCCCCTTGGTAATCCATGGCTTGTCCACATAATTGTGCTTCCATATAAGTTTTTTTTAACGGACAGTTTTTTCATATTGCTATTAATGTGGACAAAAAAGCCTCATAAGCTCTGTTAGGATCATCATTAGCATAAACCTCTTTTCAATTTTGTTTCATTAGGTCCACTTTCAGGGCAGCGATAGCTCCTGGTGTTCTTTGTTGAATAATTTTACAAATATTTAACTTAGTTTCACTTTTTATCTTAAAGAAATTCTGAAAAAATTCTGAAAGTGATCACTTAGGTGATTTATAAGCAATCCACATACTATTCTGCCTTCAATTTTATTTGTGAATATGTTGTCTATCAGTGTAGCCATGTCTGTTGTTATTCTACTTGGTTTTATAATCACAGGGAATAGGCTGTTGCTGTACATTGTATTAATAAAGTCTGTTGTCCTTTTGTGTCCATTTGGGTTTAACTAGTCGATATTAAAATCACCACATACAATTAGCACCTTTTTGTCAATCAATTTGTGAAATACCAGCGAATCTATTCATAAATGGATCAAGGCAGGTTCCTGGTGTTCTATGTTCACAGCTAATAATTATATTTTTAGTTTTATTTTTTTCTGATTTTCTCCCCAATTTGAATGCCCAGTTTCCAATGCGCTCTAAGTCCTCGTGGTGGCATAGTGACTCGCCTCAATCCGAGTGGTGGAGGACGAATCTCAGTTGCATCCGCGTCTGAGACCGTCAATCCACACATCTTATCACGTGACTTGTTGAGCACGTTAACGTGGAGACGTAGCACATGTGGAGGCTTCACGCTATTCTCCGTGGCATCCACGTGTCCCACTGAGAGCGAGAACCACATTATAGTGACCACGAGGAGGTTACCCCATGTGACTCTACCCTCCCTAGCAACCGGGCCAATTTGGTTGCTTAGGAGACCTGACTGGAGTCACTCAGCACACCCTGGATTCAAACTCGCGACTCCAGGGGTGATAGTCAGCGTCAATACTCACTGAACTACCCAGACCCCCCGTTTTAGTTTTTTAACATCAATTTATATAGGCAAACATTCCAAAATATTTTCTATGGTGTTTGACATGCATTTAACCATGCTGCATCTTAAAGCTGTATCAACATACAGAGCAGCAACTCCTCCTCTTTTGTTAATCCTATTCATCATAAACAACTCATCCTTTCGGTTCCACATCATACATTTTCTCATTATCAAGCCAAGTCTCAGTTACAGTGATTACATTAAACGTATTGAATTGACACAAATAATTCTTGATTTTAAAGAAGTTTCTATAGAGGCTTCTACTGTTGAAGTGTATTATTAATAAAGCCCCTTCAATTTTCACATTCCTGTTGAATTGTTCATCTGTGTAGTACTCACAATTGTTGTTGATGTTATTGTAAAAGTGGTTTTCCAGGTCAGTATCATTTTCAATCTCATACATTTTGTATTCTGTGTGGTCAAAAGTTTTAAAGTTCAAATTTTCATACTATATAGTCTATGTAAATGATCACCCACACAATCCAATGTCCACCAACACCTCATCATCAATGTCTCTGAACGGGAATGAATAGTCCTCTTCAATATCTGTCATTTGTTTTTATAATAGTCCATGCAGATGCTCCCCACACAATCCTCCAAATGTAAAATTTCCTTGGTTTCAGCACAAGCAAGCAAGAGTTTATAGTTCCTTATCTGTATTGGTCTAAGTCTTTGAGTTCTCTTATCGTAACTACTTTGGCTTCTTCATTTAGCCATATCGTCACTTTGTAATTTCTTGTCCATGTTGCTTGTACCTTGTTTTGTTTCCTTAGAATGCGTGCATGTCTGGCAGTGTCGGTGTTCATTTTTGTAAGATGCTCATTCAAGTACATCCCTGTCCCCTTCATCTTCTTTGCCTGCCGCAGTAGTTCGATCTTGTGCTTCCGATTCACAAACCGAACTATTATGGTAGGCTTTGTTTTGCAATCATTTTGGGGAAGGATATGGCAAGCTGCGAAGTTGTTAATCTGAATGCACATGTTCTTACTTTCAAAGAACTTTATTACTTGTCTTTCCAGCATTTGTAATTCCTCAGTCGGGGCTTCCTCCCCGTCTTTACCTCCAGCCGTAGTCCTGGCATAAATTCGGTGTGTAGTATCCAGTCCACTTATAATTAAATCCTCTTTTCTTGTGTATTGTTCAAAATCATCAATTCTTCACTCTAGGCCATCAATTTTCTTATCCTTCTCTTTAACAAGGTTCTTCAGTTGTTTTACTTAGTCCATCAAATCAAGTAGCACAGCTTGTTGCCACTTTGCTTAGTTCATCCGACATGAAGTTGAATTTGTGTAGCCAAATACAGTTGAAGTCAGAAGTTTACATACACTTAGGTTGAAGTCATTAAAACTAATTTTTCAACCAATCCACAGATTTAAAATTAGCAAACTATAGTTTTGGCGAGTCATTTAGGACATCTACTTTGTGCATGACACGAGTAATTTTTCCAACAATTGTTTACAGACAGATTGTTTAACTTTTAATTGACTATATCACAATTCCAGTGGGTCAGAAGTTTTCATACACTAAGTTAACTGTGCGTTTAAGCAGCTTGGAAAATTCCAGAAAATGATGTCAAGCCTTTAGCCAATTAGCTTCTGATAGGAGGTGTACTGAACTGGAGGTGTACCTGTGGAAGTATTTTAAGGCCTACCTTCAAACTCAGTGCCTCTTTGCTTGACATCATGGGAAAATCAAAAGAAATCAGACAAGACCTCAGAAAAAAAATTGTGGACCTCCACAAGTCTGATTCATCCTTGGGAGCAATTTCCAAATGCCTGAAGGTACCACGTTCATCTGTACATACAATAGTACACAAGTATAAACACCATGGGACCACACAGCCATCATACCGCTCAGGAAGGAGATGCATTCTGTCTCCTAGAGATGAACATAGTTTGGTGTGAAAAGTGCAAATCAATCCCAGAACAACAGCAAAGGACCTTGTGAAGATGCTGGAGGAAACAGGTAGACAAGTATCTATATCCACAGTAAAACGAGTCCTATATCGACATAAACTGAAAGGCTGCTCAGCAAGGAAGAAGCCACTGCTCCAAAACCACCATAAAAAAGTCAGACTACAGTTTGCAAGTGCACATGGGGACAAAGATCTTACTTTTGTAGAAATGTCCTCTGGTCTGATGAAACAAACATTGAACTGTTTGGCCATAATGACCATCGTTATGTTTGGAGGAAAAAGCGTGAGGCTTGCAAGCCGAAGAACACCATCCCAACCGTGAAGCATGGGGGTGGCAGCATCATGTTGTGGGGGTGCTTTGCTGCAGGAGGGACTGGTGCACTTCACAAAATAGATGGCATCATGAGAAAGGAAAATTATCTCAAGACATCAGACAGGAAGTTAAAGTTCGGTCGCAAATGGGTCTTCCAAATGGACAATGACCCCAAGCATACCTCCAAAGTTGTGGCAAAATGTCTTAAGGACAACAAAGTCAAGGTATTGGAGTGGCCATCACAAAGCCCTGACCTCAATCTGATAGAACATTTGTGGGCAGAACTGAAAAAGCGTGTGTGAGCAAGGAGACCTACAAACCTGACTCAGTTACACCAGTTCTGTCTCGAGGAATGGGACAAAATTCCAGCAACTTATTGTGAGAAGCTTGTGGAAGGATACCCAAAACATTTGACCCAAGTTAAACAATTTAAAGGCAATGCTCCCAAATACTAACAAAGTGTATGTAAACTTCTCACCCACTGGGAATGTGATGAAAGAAATAAAAGCTGAAATAAATCATTCTCTCTACTATTATTCTGACATTTCACATTCTTAAAATAAAGTAGTGATCCTAACTGACCTAAGACAGGGAATGTTTTCTATGATTAAATGTCAGGACTTGTGAAAATGTATTTGGCTAAGGTGTATGTAAACTTCTGACTTCAACTGTTGATGTGAAATAACTTAATGTCATATTTTGACTTTCTCTGCTCATGTTTCTCCTCGTTCTGCTCTGATATTACACTGACAGATATGAGCTTGTGTGTTTGTATTACGAGAATCTTTCATTTCAAGTTCTTTTGTGGATAGATAAGCATTAGCAGAGTGTCTAACACTGAAGGATCATGGGTAGTGTGTGTGTGTGTGTGCGTGTGCGTGTGCTTCTCTGTTACACACATTCATAAATTTGAAGATCTTCATTTGTTCTCTTTCATCTTCATTTTTGTGTTGCTGGTGATGTCAGTTGCTAAGCAACCATGCTATTGGAGCCCCATAGTTTCCATGACGACCAGACCAGCATCGTGCACTGAATGAAAGCGAGAGAGAGCGTGGGAAAACACTGTCTCTCACTGTCACACACGTTTACTCCGCTATCTAAATGGGGAAATTCCATAGACTTCTATTGTTTTTATATAATGATGATTATAATAACTGTAGACTAACCCTAAAACTAATCCTAACAGAAAATTTTTAGCATTTTCAGAATTATAAAACAAATCTATTTTTCTTTTATTTAATTTATGTATGGATCGTTTTTCCAAACAAGTATGTCCCGAAAGGAAGGTTTTGCCTGATTTAGCTCACTTTTATGTACAAATATGTCCCAGAACTATAGCTAACACGTTCACTTATATATTAAAATGATGGCACACCTTCTACTTTTATTGTTTTTGTTTAAAGTTAATTATATCTACTACTGGCTAATTTAAACACTTATTAAAAAAACATTGTTAATTTTTAGAATAATAAATTAATATATTTCATGACTTGTCTGAAAGTTTAAAAATGTTTAAAAGCTTGGAGTTTTACAGATAGATTGTAGCTAGCATTGCTAGCATTTATTTAGCATGTAGCTAGGTGAAGCTAGCATGTTTTACCATGAAGCTAGGTGATGCTAGCATGTTGCTAGGCATTGTTAGCATGTTTTAACATGTAGCTAGGCATTTTTTGCATGTTGCTAACATGTTTTAGCATGTTGCTAGGTGTTTCTAACATGTTTAAGCATGTAGCTAGGCAATGCTATCATGTTGCTAGCATGTGTTAGTATGTACATAGGTAATGCTAGCATGTTTTAGCATGTTGCTAGTCATTACTAGCATGTTGCTAGCATGTGTCAGCATGTTGCTAGGTGTTGCAAGCATGTTTTAGCATGATGTTAGGTGTTGCTAGCATGTTTTAAAATGTTGCTAGCTTGTTTAATATATTGTTAGCATGTTTAAGCATGTTGCTAGGTGTTGTTAACATTTTTAGCATGTTTTAGGTGTTGCTAGCATGTTTTAGCATGTTTCTAACATGTTTTAGCATGGTGTTAGGTGTTTCTAGCTTGTTTTAGCATGTTGCTAGGTGTTGTTAGCATGTTTTAGCATGTTGTTAGGTGTTGCTAGCATGTTTTAACATGTTGCTAAGTGTTGCTAGCATGTTTTAACATGTATCAAGTCAAGTCATTTTTAATTGTATATCGCTTTTCACAACACACATCATTTCAAAGCAGCTTTACAGAAAATCATGCATTAACAGAAAATTAAAACTGTAATATCTATAAAGTCTTAGAGCCATCATTGTGTAGTTTGATTAAATATGACTGTAAATTGTGTATAAAAATAATTAATTAAATACTTAAATAATAATTGTATTTATAACCCCAGTGAGCAAGCTGAAGGCGACTGTGGTAAGGAACACAAAACTCCATAAGATGTTGATTAATGGAGAACAATAACCTTGAGAGAAACCAGACTCACTGTGGGGGTCAGTTCCCCTCTGACTAAACAACATGAATATAATGAAAATATTAGTTATTTATGTGCAGTGCAAGTCATGGGTTAAAATTATTAAACTAAGTAAGTGTTAAGGGTCAGTGTTTAAACAAAGATTTTGTATGAACTGTAAGATTAATGACTAATGTCTTTGAAGTTCATCCTGGATTAACTGCAGAAGTTCACATTGATGAATTGTCATTTGTTAGTTGGCTGATGAAGGCTTTTGTTGGCAATTAATTGATAGTCTATGTATTCCATTATAAGAGTGTAGTCCATCATTAGACAAAGGTGATGCAGGCAGAGATCAATGAGTTGCATCATAGTTCAACTGGCAGGTCATTTCAGTGAGGTTCAGTGGGGTCCATCCTAAGTCCAAGGTCCAGGCAGTGGCAGATGAAGTATCCCATGTCTTATGGTTGGAGGTGGCATCAGTTCATCCTCTGAAGTCCATCGTAATAGACTGAAGTGATGTCTGGTTGGCACCGGCTGCATTTAGTCATCATCACTCAGAGACACATAGCAGTGGAGTCCGACACCAAGCAGGAACGGAGCTGGATCTGGCTGTGTATCTAGGCAATGCTAGCATGATGTGTCATTAATAAAAATGAAATAATAATAATAACAGCAAAAATATTTGCACTCACCGAAGCTTACATAGAAACCAATACTAACGGCATTACAGTAATGCACAGATATAAACTTTAAATCTACAAGGCCATCACATTTTATCATTTCACATGTTGTTATTATTCAGAAAAACAAGTGGTGAAAGTTGCCTTTTTATAAAATTCGCTCTGCCAGTGTTCAGAATTAAATGCATTTACACATACTGGTCTGATAAACTTCAGTTTCTCGTACCGCTTCACATTTTCATTTCGTCATAAAAGCAAATCCTCGTCCGTTGGTTTGAATGACTCTAACAAGAACTGAATATCAATACAGTAGAATTCAATAAGAATCCAAATATTGCATGTATTGCCAGACTTGACTTCACACTCGCTTCTCCTCTGTGTTACACGGATTATTGCATCAATCTCAAAGCACTGCTTATCAAGAACAACCATAACAACAAATAATTGCATGAGGGATTCACATCGATCTCAAACCCTCCCCACTCAGGAACAACCAACGACAACAAACAATTACGGTAAGTCATGGAATCCGCTCATGTTATTGCTTACTGAATAGAACAGGATTCATAGACAATTGGAAGAGTTTTTGGGGTAGAGCTGACCTGCTAAAGAGAGATGGACTCCATCCCTCCAGGGAAGGTGCCGCTCTCCTCTCTAGTAATTTGGCTCATAGTCTTAATAGTGGTAGTATTTGACTAACTGGGGCCCAGGTCAGGAAGCAGACAAACTGGCTAATCCAAATGTCTGCTATCCGTCACACAGGCCACATAAACTACAACACATAGCGACTGTATCACCTAGATATCATATAGAGACTGTATCTGTTCCACAAACTACCAAACACAAAACTCTCACTAAATCATTTAGAAAATTTTTTATTAAGGTCAAACTTGAAAATAACCTAAAAACAATTAAGATAAAGATCATATAAAGGTGGGACTACTAAACATTAGATCTCTTTCAAACAAAGCATTAATTGTAAATTAAATTATTACAGATCATAGTTGGATGTGCTCTGTTTGACTGAACCTGTCTTAAACCGGATGAATATATTAGTTTAAATGAATCTACTCCCCCAGGTTATTGTTATAAACATGAGCTTCATCTGAAGGGTCGAGGAGGAGGTGTTGCTACAATTTACATAAGTTTTTGGTGTTACTCAGAGGACAGGATATAAGATTAAGTCTTTTGAACTAATAATGCTTAATGTGACACCGTCAGATATAAATAAAAAATCTCTGTCGTCTTTTACCCTTGTTACAGTATATAGATCACCCGGGCCGTATTCTGATTTCCTTGGTCAATTTGCACATTTTCTATCAGATCTAGTAGTTACTGTGGATAGAGCTTTTCCAATTAACATTTTTTATTGATTCATAGATATACAACAAAGAAAAACACAACACATATACATCGAATTAACATTTAACCCCCACTAATACCCCTCCCCAATCACCAACCCCACCCTGACCCCCAACGAAGTGGTCACATATAATAATAGACACACACAGAAAAAACAAAAAAAAAGAAAATATAATGAACATACATAATTAAACTAAACCTCTCTCTCCACAGCCCTCCCCAAGAGTCCCCCAAAAATGCTAAATAATTGCCCCATTCCCTATCAAACAATTCCCAAAACCCCAGCCTTCTACTTGCCACCTCCTCGAAAGCTGCCACCCTCCCCATCTCAGCACACCATTCCGGAAATGACGGCGCTCCATCCGACTTCAATCCCCTTAAAATAATCTGCCTGCCAATAATGATACTGTTCAGAACCAAATTTTTTATGTGTTTATCCCCCAAATTTATGACCGCCCCATCTCCCAAAATCCCTCCCAAAGTCTCAGGCAAAGTAATATTTGAGTGCCCAAAACATCACACATTAAAACCAAGTTTAAATCTTTCTCCCATAATCTCTTGATAGAAGTTAAAGCTCCGACCCCCAGACTCTGAAAAAGCAGTAATCACCTCTCCCAGAGTATCTGCCACTTTAGGGGGGTGTATGCTACTCCCAAAAATAGAACAGAGCAGGTGGTGCAGCTGTAAATACTTATAGAATTGAGATCTGGGAATCCCAAAATGTTGAACCAAATTTTCAAAAGATCTCAACACTCCACTCTCATCTAGTTCACCGAGTGTAGTAACCCCCCTCACAATCCACTCTGACCAGCAGAAAGGGGACTTATTAATACATAATTTAGGGTTCAGCCATAAGCTCAAGGAAACATTTAAATAAATGTCTGAATTAAACACTCTGGACACTTTTGTCCATACCGAATGCAAATGCGAGATAACAGGATGTAGTTTAACTTCTCCAGTTAGTTTGATAGAAAGGCTTTGTAATAGCGAAATAGGGGCAAGAACTTCCTGTTCAATACAAAACCAGGGAGGGGCTCTCTCAGGTAGAAGCGACCAATGAGCCAGATGCCTGAGACCAAATGCATAATAATAAAACAAAATCTTAGGTAGGCCTAGCCCACCTTTGTAAATAGGCCTATATAACTTATTAAAATGTAATCTAGGATGCTTACCATTCCAAATGAAGGAATTTGCTATGTTATCAAATTGCTTGAAATAAGAGAGGGGGACATCTACAGGGAGAGGTTGTAACAGGTAGTTGAATTTTGGAATACAATTCATTTTAATAACATTAACCTTCCCAATCATTGATAAATGTAATGAAGCCCACCTACCCACATCGCTCGAAAACCTTTTTATTAAGAGGTCAAAATTAACCCTAACTAAATGGCACAAATTTGCTTGGAATAAAATGCCCAAATATTGAATGCCCTGTTTGGACCACTGGAAGGCACCCGGTTGGAAAGCCTTTACTGGGCAGTACACTGTCAGAGCCAAAGCATCGAATTTAGACCAATTAACTCTGTATCCTGAGAACTTAGAAAAGGAATTAATAATTCTATGGAGGCAAGGCATAGATCAAATGGGGTTGGAGAGGAATAATAAAATATCATCTGCGTAAAGCAAAAGCTTATGCGCCACACCTCCCGCCACCCCCCCGGAAAATCATCCTCCTTTCTTATCGTGGCTGCTAATGGTTCCAGGGCAAGACTGAACAATAATGGGGAAAGAGGGCAATCCTGCCGAGTGCCCCTATCCAGAGTAAAATAATCTGAAATTAATCCATTTGTTTGTACCGCCGCTACCGAGTATCTATAAAGTAACTTAATCCATTCAATAAAAGTTTTCCTGAACCCGTATATTTCCAAAATCTTAAAAAGATAATCCCATTCTACCATATCAAATGCCTTTTCGGCATCAAGTGAGATGGCCGCGACTGGAGTCTGATCATTCACCACTGACCACATAATATTGATGAAATGCCTAATGTTATCAAAAGAGCTGTGGCCCCGACTAAACCCCACCTGATCTATATGAATAAGAGATGTCATAACTTTACTCAATCAGTTAGCCATAATTTTTGACAATATTTTTACGTCTAGCTGGATCAGGGAAATTGGACGGTAACTCTTACACTCGTTTGGATCTTTGTCCTTTTTAAGAATCAGACTGATCCGGGCTTGTGTCATGGTTGGAGGAAGATTTCCATTCTTTAATAATTACGTATAAACTTCTAATAAAAGTGGAGCCAGTTCTGTAGCATAAGATCTAAAAAATTCAGCAGCAAAGCCGTCTGGCCCCGGTGACTTGCCTGTAGGCAAGGCCTTAATTACCTCGCCAAGCTCCTCCAAAGTTATCTCAGAATCAAGAGAATTTATTTGCTCAATCGTCAGTTTAGGAAGTTCTAATGGTTCCACAAAGTTTCTAATGTCTTCATCAGTAGATGAAGACGTGGAACTATAGAGATCAAGAATTCTTTAAAAGCATTATTAATATCAATGGCTGAGGTAAATATTTCTCCACCAGCAGATTTCACTGATGGAATAGAAGAAAAAGACACTCTCTGCTTTATATATCTAGCCAAAAGCTTCCCTGCTTTGTCCCCCGACTCAAATTATGGCTGTCTTGCCCTGAATAGCCAAAACTCCACCTTCTGTATTTCAATTGGGTCAATTCTCTGAGGCCATCAGATGACATTCAGCTCTATAGCTCTTCCTCGGCATTTTTAATATTCCCTTCCAACTCCATGAGTTCTCATGCTTTAGATTTTTTGATAAATGAGGCATACTGTATGATCGGACTCCTAAGAACTGCCTCAAGTGCCTCCCAAGCCACGCCCACAGAGGATATTGAGGACTAGTTGGTCTCCATATAGACATTGATTTCAGCCTTTAGCATTTGTTGGAATTCAGGATTTTGCAAAAGGGATACATTAAAGTGGAAATTATATGATTTATTTTTCTCCGTATGTGGCAGCACCTCTAAACTCACCAGGGCGTAATCTGAGACTAAAATGTTTCCAATTGAACAATCATCAGCAGATCAAATGACTTAGATATAAAAAAAAAATCTATTCTAGAATAAATCTTATGGACTGATGAAAAAAATGTATAGTCCTTCCCAGATGGGTTCAAAAGTCTCCAAATATCTGTAAGACCAATATTTTTACACATCCTGTGAAGTGTCACTGTTGCTCTAGGGGGCTTGCACACTTTTGCTTCACTATGATCAAGGACTGAGTCCATCAAAAGATTAAAGTCTCCTCCCAGTATTATATAATGAGGGGAGCCAGTGGCTTGCAACATCCTTTCAAGATCTATAAAAAGCCCTGATCATCAGCGTTAGGTGCGTAAATATTAACCAAAATCAACCTTTGCCTCTGAATTTCTGCTAAAACAATAATGACTCTTCCTAATTTATCTTTAATCTGTTTGAGATATTTGAATTGTAGATGTTTATTTATCAATGTAATGACTCCCCTGCTCTTACTTGAGCCAGCACTAAAGAAAACATGTCCACCTCATATCTTCCCAAATTTTCAGCTTCCTGTGGGGAAAGATGCATTTCTTGAAGAAACACTATATCATATTTCTTCCATTTAAGAAAATAAATAACCTTCCTTCTTTTTATGGGTACCCCAGCCCATTCACATTCCACGTGGAGAGAGACAATCCACTCATACCAACATTTGACATTTTTACATATTAGAAAAAATAGATTGTGTGTCAAAAATAAAATTATAATGACCACATTCCAACATTAGTGCAACAATCAAACCCCGAACAACCCCCCGAACAAAAAAAAAACAGTAAAAAGAAAAACGTGCGCATAAACCCTGCGCACGAAAGCGCCAACCAGCGTCCATCCTTCTAAACACAAACAGTCCTTGTACGCCTATGAGAGCCCCCGCAACAAACTTGCTGTTGGATTGCTCAAGTCCGGTGTTTCTATACAGATTTTGTGAGACAGAATTACACAACAGAAAATAATCTATAAAACAAACTCCAGCCAATAGGAGGCATAAGCACAAAGAATGTGCAGATTCATGCACAAACTGTCCCGAAGAAGTGTTATTCCACAAAACAAACTCCAGCCACTAGGCGGAACCAGCACAAAAAGAAACAAAAAAGGTGCTCAGCCTCCTCAGACAGTCAAGTGAATGTTCAGTGAGTCAGGCACACTCGGCTGCATCATGAGAACCACAAATAACTTACTCAGTTATTGACTTTATGAAGGACATTACTTGCTTGGGCATGCAAATATTTTGTGGCCATCCTTAGTGTCTATTCTCAATTTGGCCGGGAACATCAGTGCAAAAGCGATCTTCTGTTGATGTAAGAGTTTCTTGCATTCCTTGAATCTATCACGTTTCTCTCTTGTCGAATTCACAAAGTCTGGGAACAAGAAAATGCTGTGGTTCTTCCAAGAAAGACTTCCTTTACTCCTTGCCTCGTGTATCATGAGACCTTTATCGGATGATCTCAGAAATTTGTCCAGAATTGATCGGGGCCTGTCTCCCTCAGCGGATCACCGAGCCGGAACTCTGTAAGCTCGCTCGATTTCCAACTTATGGCCTGTTATGTCGAGCAGACTCGGGAAGAGTCCGTCTAGAAATTTCACCATATCTCGGACTTCTTCGTCCTCAGGAATTCCAACGATTCGGATGTTGTTTCGCCAGTTAAGATTCTCAAAGTCTTCCAACTTTTCCAAAACATGCTTCAAGTCTGCCTTGGTCGCTAGCAGGTTAGCAGCCAATTCCCTCTCTGATGACTCCAGATAATTGATCCGTTTCTCAACATCCGCCACTCTTGTAATCAACTCAGTGAATTTTGTCTCCATGGCAGTGATCGATCGACGTATTACAGCAAGACCCTCCAATTCAGCAACGACCTTCGTCAGCATTGCTGAGATGTTTGTCAATTGACGCCGAATTTCCCGCACTTCACCGTCCAAATTGAGCCCAAGGATTTTGAATTCTTTGACATATTGTCTTCCTAGAACAGTTAAGAATCAGGGTGTATCGAATCTCACTGGATTATGACACAAAAAGTATTAAAACTAGCAAAGTGCACAGATTTTGCAGTTCAGACGTCCGAACCTCGCATGGCGCCACACAACTCTCTCACTGTAGATAGAGCTTTAATTGTTGGTGACTTCAACATTCACATAGATAATGAAAATGACACATTGGGATTAGCATTTATCAATATTCTCAACTCTCTTGGAGTCAGACAAAATGTGACAGGACCAACTCATCACAATAATCATTTGCTAGATTTAATTCTGTAATATGGAGTTGATGTTGATACTATAGAAATTCAGCCGCAGAGCAATGGCATTACCTCATCTCTTGTATGCTGCGATCAGTTAATGTCACTCAATCTACACCATGCTATCATTCAGGTAGAACTATTCTTTCGACCACTAAAGATAGCTTCACTAATAATCTTCCAGATCTATCTCATATACTCAGTAAGCCACAAAGTCTAGAAGAACTTGATGTAATAACAGAAAATATAAAAACAGTCCCCCCCCCCACGATTAAAGCAAATGAAAGAAAAAAGCCCCACACCATGGTACAATGATCACACTGATGCTCTCAAGATGGAGCGCAAGTGGAAGAATACAAAATTAGAGGTATTTTTGTAGTGCATGGAAGGATAGTGTCTGTAGCTACAGACAGGCATTAAAAGCTGCCAGGTCAGCATATTTTAGCAAACTCATAGAAAATATCCACAACAATCCTAGGTGTTTATTCAGTACTGTGGCTAAATTGGTTAGGAATAAAGCATCGACTGAACCAGATGTTCCGTCGCAGCACAATAGTAATGACTTCATGAATTTATTTACTGAACTATGCAATCAACTGTCACAGCACCTCAGAAAACAGTGTCTCATAATTTTCCTCACGAGCAGCTTCAATCCTTCGCTGTCATAGGTCATGAAGAGCTAACAAAACTAATCGAAACATCAAAAGACACAACATGAATGTTAGATCCAATACCAACTAAGCTCTTAAAAGAGGTATTCCCTGTAATCTCAGAACCTCTTTTTAATATTATTAACTCCTCGCACTGTTCAGGATGCAGACACACTCACTCAGTTTAAGTCTAGACTAAAGACTCATCTATTTAGCCAGACATACACCTCATTTATCCATCAACTCACAATTAGGCTGCTTTTGTTAGGTCTGCTGGAACCAGAAACATCTATCGTGATTTATAACTCTGCATAAAATTGAATGGCATCTATGCTAATATTATTCTGTTTGTTTCCATGTCTCAACCTCGGGATTCATATCGAGCTCCGTTCCTGCTTGGTGTCGGACTCCACTGATACATGTCTCTGAGTGATGACAACTAAATGCAGAAGGTGCTAGCCAGAAATCACTTCAGTCTATTACGACAAACTTCAGAGGATGAACTGATGCCAACTCCAACTGTAAGACATGGGATACTTCATATGCCATTGCCTGAACCTTGGACTTAGGATGGACCCCACCGAACCTCACCGAAATGACCTGCCGGTTGAACTGCGATGCACCTCATTGATCTCTGCCTGCATCACCTTTGTCTATTGATAGACTACACTCTTGAAATGGAATATATAGACTATCAATTAATTGCCAACAAAACCCTTCATCAGCCAACTAACAAAGGACAATGCATCAGTGTAAACTTCTGCAGTTAATCCAGGATGGACATCAAAGACATTAGTCATTAATCTTACAGTTCATACAAAATCTTTGTTTAAACACTGGCCATTAACACTTACTTAGTTTACACATTTTAAACCATGACTTGCACTGCACATAAATAACTAATATTGTCATTATATTCATGTTGTTTAGTCAGAGGGGAACTGGCCCCCACAGTGAGTCTGGTTTCTCCCAAGGTTATTTTTCTCCATTAACCAACACCTTCCTCACAGGGTCTCTAAATACAATTATTATTTAATTACTTCATTGTTTAATTTTATGCACAATTTACAATCATATTTTATCAAACTACACAATGATGACTCTAAAACTTTATAGATCTTACAGTTTCATTTTCTGTTAATGCATGATTTTCTGTAAAGCTGCTTTGTCTCTACTCAAGATGGCGGCAAGTATGGCTGCTGCGTTGCGAGCTCCGACACAACATTGTAGTGTTTTGTTTGTTTTGTTTACAATTCTTATGTTTTTTGTCTTGGATGTTGTCTGCCGACAGACAAACACTTTTGGACATTGGTTCTGCAATTACACACCGTAAACCGGACTTCAAATTCCTCAATGCCGACCCACTGTTTACAAACACACCAGCGGATCCCTTTGTCTGGGCAGCCCGGGCGCGAAAAAGGAAAAGGGGAAACAGAACCGGCATTCTCATCAGAGTAAGACGTCGTGCAACTCGACCTCCGCTACCCAGTATTCTACTGGCAAATGTTCAGTCTCTGGATAACAAGCTCTGTGAGCAGAGAGCGCGGATCTCTTTCCAACAAGAGACGAGGGACTGCTGCATTATCTGCCTTACAGAAACTTGGATGTCTGCTGAGATTCCAGACTCAGCCATTGAACCCGCGGTGTTCTCCGTGCACCGAGCGGACAGAGCGAAAGACCTCTCAGGTAAAAGCAGAGGTGGTGGTGTATGTTTTATGATCAACAAATCCTGGTGTGATCAGAGGAACGTACATTTTATCAAGTCTTTCTGCTCTTCTGATCTGGAATTTCTCATGCTTCTGTGTCGACCATTCTGGCTACTGAGGGAATTCCCAGTGGTCATTATCACTGCTGTGTATATCCCGCCACAAGCCGACACAGACCGGGCACTCAAGGAACTGTATGGGATTATAAGTGAGCAGGAAACCACGCACCCTGAGGCCGCGTTCATTGTGACCAGGGACTTTAATAAGCCAGTTTAAAATCAGACGCACCAAAATACCACCAACACATTCGTTTTAACACACGAGGGGACCAGGTTTTGGACCATTGCTACTCTCCCTTCTGGGACGGCTACAAATCCCCCCCCCCCCCCCCCCCGCCCACCATTTGGCAAATCGGACTACTCTTCCATTCTGCTTCTGCCCGCTTACAGGCAGAAACTGAAACAGGAAGCACCCACCCTCAGAACGATCCAGAGCTGGTCGGACCAATCAGACACTATGCTACAAGACTGTTTTGATCACGCAGACTGGGAGATGTTCCGGTCCGCCTCTGATGACGACATCAAGCTTTACGCTGATAGCGTAACGTGTTTCATCAGAAAGTGCGTAGAGGACGTCGTTCCGACCAGAACAATACGGATCTACCCGAACCAGAAACCTTGGATTAATAGCGATGTTCGCGCAGCACTTGATGCGCGTACCTGCGCTTTTAATTCTGGGAATGCGGAGGAGCATAAACAGACCAGTTATGCCCTCCAAAAAACTATCAGAGCAGCCAAACGCCAGTACAGGGATAAGATTGAAGGACAGTTTAACACCACCAACTCTAGAAGCATGTGGCAGGGAATTAATATCATCACGGACTTTAAAGGGAATAAAAACTCCGCCGTGAACACCGCTGCCTCTCTCTCGGATGAGCTAAATACTTTTTATGCTCGTTTCGAGGGAAATAACACCGCCCTCATGGAGAGAGCTCTCGCGGCAAAGCTACAGAGGTCAGTTCACTCTCCGTCTCTGTAGCGGATGTAATACGATCCTTCCGACAGGTGAATATCCGCAAAGCCGCGGGTCCGGACGGCATTTCGGGCCACGTCATCAGAGCGTGCGCAAACCAACTGGCTGGTGTTTTTACGGACATTTTCAACCTTTCCCTCTCTTTGTCTGTAGTCCCCACATGCTTTAAAACGTCCACCATTGTGCCTGTTCCAAAGCAATCCAAAATCACTTGCTTAAATGACTGGCATCCTGTTGCTCTGACCCCCATCATCACTGCTCTCTCCCACCTGGAAAAAAAGAACACTTATGTGAGAATGTTGTTTGTAGACTACAGCTCAGCATTCAACACCATACTGCCCTCCAAACTTGATGAGAAACTCCGGGCTCTGGGCTTAAACAGCTCACTGTGCAGCTGGATCCTGGACTTCCTGTCAAGCAGACGCCAGGTGGTTAGAATAGGCAGCAACATCTCCTCATCACTAACCCTCAACACTGGAGCCCCACAGGGCTGTGTTCTCAGCCCACTACTGTATTCCCTGTACACACATGACTGTGTGGCAACACATAGCTCCAATGCCATCATTAAGTTTGCTGATGACACGACGGTGGTAGGTCTGATCACTGACAATGATGAAACAGCCTACAGAGAGGAGGTGCACACTCTGACACACTGGTGTCAGGAGCACAACCTCTCCCTCAACGTCAGTAAGACAAAGGAGCTTGTGGTGGACTTCAGAAGAAAAGACAGAGAACACAGTCCCATCACCATCAATGGAGCACCAGTGGAGAGAGTCAGCAGCTTCAAGTTCCTGGGTGTCCACATCACTAAGGAACTCACATGGTCCATCCACACTGATGCCGTTGTGAAGAAGGCTCATCAGCGCCTCTTCTTCCTGAGACGGCTGAGGAAGTTTGGAATGAACCGCCACATCCTCACACGGTTCTACACCTGCACTGTAGAGAGCATCCTGACTGGCTGCATCTCCGCCTGGTACGGCAATAGCACCACCCACAACCGCAAAGCACTGCAAAGGGTGGTGCGAACTGCCAGACACATCATCGGAGGTGAGCTTCCCTCCCTCCAGGACATACTGTATATACCACGCGGTGTGTGAAAAAAGCTTGGAGGATCATCAGAGACTCCAGCCACCCGAGCCATGGGCTGTTCTCAGTGCTACCATCAGGCAGGCGGTATCGCAGCATCAGGACCCGCACCAGCCGACTCCATGACAGCTTCTTCCCCCAAGCAATCAGACTTCTGAACTCTTGATCTCCCACGATCAAAATACATCAGCACTGCACTTTATTACCCTTACTCTTATATCTCACTGTCATAAATTATATTATTATTATATTATATTCTATCTTAACAACTTACTATCAACCGACAGCTGAATGTCAATACAGTACAATACTGTACATTCTATATATACTACTATATAGACTTTTTTTTATTGTATAATGTGTATTCTATATTGTGTGTATTGTATACTGTACAGTGTATGTTATTATTTGTATATTGTGTTGTAATTATGTGTATATTAGATTTTAAATTGTGTTGTTAATTTGATGTTATTGTAAATTGGTATATGTCTCATCACTGTCACAACTGGTATGTTGCTCAGAACTGCACACAAGAATTTCACACACTATTACACTTGTGTATATGGTTGAGTGACAATAAAAGTGATTTGATTTGAAATGATGTGTGTTGTGAAAAGCGCTATACAAATAAAAATGACTTGACTTGGCCAAAGACACCATCATGTCTTCTTCTCTCATCCAACACCTTGATGACCCCTAGTGAGAGATTCAGAGGGAAAACACAGTGTATTTCAGTGCTGCTCATGGCAGTTAAATGAGCAAAGGAAAATCAATTTGCCATATTCGAGTAGTGTTTTTAATAGTCGACTAGCTGGTGAAGAACGATTACTCATGCACATCCCTATTCCTCTGTTTGTTTTGAGTAACCCGTCCAGCCTGTCACAACAACACTGACTCAACCAATGGCGTGAGTTGAGGGTGGGGCTATCTGTTTGTTTGACCAACAACAGACGGGGCGTATTCAGGAAGTGGTTTGAAAACAATGTTTATTTTTTGCATTTCTGTTCGGTGGCACAGAAACAACACACTTCAGCTTTAAATTGTGATTTCAGGCTTGGCATTGTCATGCATATTTGTGTATTAATCTAAACGTTTGTATTTCAGCTCAACTGTAAAATTGTCTTTTCATTGGTTATACATGTCAGTTGCTCAACAGTCATCAGTACAGAATGAAGGACTGTCAGTCCAGCAGCACACGTCAACTTTCATTCATTGTGGATCAGCTGGACTGCTCCTGTTTTGTCTCATTGTCACATGTTATTTTTAATGATGGTCTACTTGTTTCATCAGGTTGACTAGTTTATCTGTTTTTAATTGAATATTTTTAAGCTTCAGATGAATTTAGAGACAGTGTTACTGTAGCTCTTACAGTCAGCACAGTAAAATTCTGTATGAGTTACAGTAATTTAGTCTATTTATTTGTTAAATATCTGTCAATATATTGGGCTGTCCATATAAGAAACCTGTCTGATGAGTGTACATGAACCTAAAGCAGCATCATTATATAGCACTTTTTTAAGACTGGTTAGTTAATTTCACCTGTCTAAACGTAAACATTGTCATGTTTGCAGAAGTATCGTTATCACGATGAGGAAACTCCACCTGTACAACACAGTCCTACTCACCTGACCGCAGGAAAACCTACAGACATGCTGCACCTCAGTGATGCTGGACACGCCCCCATCGACAGTACCCATGGTTACACGCCCCAGATGCACATATCACCTGCCAAGGTAACAATACATGCATTGCGATGATCAGCTAATGGAACACATGCATTGAGGTGTGTTTTATATGTTGTGTTTATATTGCTATAACACACATGCGTTTGTTTATGTACTATGTACTGAGGTTGAGCTGTGCTGTGATTGGGTCATTTTTGAGTTGAGCTGTAGTTTGATTGGCTGAAAGTGATTAATGAGTGTGTTTATGTGCACTTAAATCATTACGGGTGGAATTGTGGTTATATTAATTGCATTATTATGGTTATGGCACCGTTTGTATTGTTCTCCTTGGATTAATCGCTTGTTCTGCTTGAATTATTGTCATTTGTATGTTACATGGGATATAAGCATCTGCTTAATCAATAAATGTAATGTAAACCCTGAGGTTTGCTGGTTAGCATCAATCAGCATTTTGTTGTCCATGTAAAATCACTCAGTGTGCCCTCATGTGCCCTTCAGTACTGCAGGATGTGCTTATTTAAACCTTGACCTTTGACCTCAGATTAAACCTGCTCCTCAGTTTGACCTTTGACTGAATTAGCAGCAGTGGCTAATCGTGTAGCATAATTAATTCAGATTCAAAGTAATGTCCAGCATCATCCAATCACTGTCAACCATGTTAAAATAAAATGATACATTATAAATTCTGAATCTATGTACTGATTATCATTGTCACATGTCTGTCAAACATGTTGAGTGATCCAAACATCATCTGCAGCCTGAAACTGAACTTTTGATCAGATTTTAGGAGTGAATGCACTTAACTGCATAGAGAGCTATAGGATGCTCCCTTGCTCCCTATTTAGTGAATGACTTAACCTCCAGTGTGCTGTCTGTCTGCACTGGTCTCAGAACAGTTTGAAATGCACCTTATTTTCATCCTAACTCCATATAAAGCCTCCGATAATGCACAGTGAATATAGGATATTTGAAGGAAAATTAGCCTATAGTCCACGTACGTGGTCACTGTGTTTAACAGCGTGCTGTTTCACGATATATCGATGAAATTTTAATAATGGCATATCGGATGAAACTAGAGACTCTGATCTTTTGACTCAAACAGGTTTTAATGTAAAAACTTAATTAGGTTTTTTTACCAGATGTAGTTTTGTTGCCGTTTCTCTCTGTTCCTTTTCTCTGTTTTGTCACATTGTCGAAAGTTTAACCCTTTACTGACAGAGTCTTCTGAACTGAGATCAGTCGTTTTAAATTAAATTAAATTATGCATTGCATATAGCGAAGCCAAAACGTAATGTCCACGTATGTGTACCGGGAGGTCTCAGGAGGTTAAAACACCCTATAAATGTATCTGGTCAAGTTTAATGCTGTCAACCTGATTGAGAAACTCATCAGTATTTTTGTGCATTTTGTATCCAGATGAATACTGCTCAGACTGAAAAAAATAACTTGCATCATTTGATAGTTTTATATTATATTTATTAAGATATTATAAAATAGTTTCAATACAGTGAGCTACTTTTTGTGAGTAGTTTATAGTGCGGCTAACTTCACTTTCAAAAGGGAATAATCATCAGAGCCACACAGAATCTGTGCCCGCACAACTACACAAAAGTCGCACACATCTTGTGTTCTGGCTAATATGATTGTGCTTACCACCATCAGTAAGTGTTGTGACACTGTTAGATAAATGTTCCCATGTTTAAATCTATTCTGCCCCAAATACAGTGCCCAGATTACAAAAGGTGCCCAGATTCAGTCTTGTTCTGGTTACTGCCCCTGCTCTTGTGTAACTGCCCCTGCTCTTGTGTGTTGTTCCTGTGTGTGTGTGTGTGTGTTGCAGCCAGTGTTACTCCAGAGTTGTCATGCCCCTTACTATGCCACCTCTACTCTGGTAAGCCGGTTACTGTGGTAATCTTCTAAAGCTTGTTGCTGTTGTATTCAGTGAGAGACAGTTAGAGATAGCTCCGCCCACTGTACCACAGAGGGACCAATCACATCCTTTGAATGACTGAAACAGATTGATGTCAACTATCACTCAGACAAGTTTTAAAGGACGTTCTCAAGGAGTGAATTGGAGATTTTAGTTATGTGATCATGAAGTTGTAAAATTGCATAGAATTGCATCTGTCAAGATTCACTTAAAGGAAAAAATACAGTGGCTTGGTCTCTTGTGTTACAGTTATACAGTAAGTGCCCCATAAAGCCATATGCTGTTCTACTGTGGATGAGAGGCATATATGTAGTAAAGTTAATGTGTTTACAGACAAAACTTGATTAGTGTAAATGTGGTTTGTCCATTGAGAAGTTGTAACCATAAGAACAGTCAGCACCCACCAGAGGAACTTGAGTTATAACACACATTTAAACTACAATATCTGATCAGGGGCGGGGTTACGATTTGCGAGGCCTCAAACAGCCGTCCAGCCGGGGGCCTCCTTTCTGCAAACAACGGGGGGGAATTTCAATTACAGTACATTCAAGTGATTTTATATCATATTTTTAAAATAATTTTTAACAGCCATTGTAGCCAAGTACTTTAAAGGCTCATACAAAACAAGGAGGGTCAAGTATTTGGTATCATTGTAAAGAAAACTTTACATTTTTTAATGATATAGATTATGATAAATTCTGAGACTCTCAGCTTAAGAAACTGCTGAAAGATCACAAAATATTGTACTTTGTTTTCTTATTTTTCTGATTTGACATTATATATCTCTGGGTGTAAATAAGGTGTCTCAGAAAAACTGCTTTTGTTTTGTTCCCAATCATGTCAACTGTATCTGAGAAAAATGTTGTGTTGATACGATAAAGCAATCAAAAGTTATAACATTACAAATATAATTTATCATAGTGTCCAAAAACGTCTCCAAACAAATAAAACATAATAATTGTACATAAGAACTAATTACACATGCAAACACAACAATGACTAAAGGTTTGCATAGCATGCAGACATGATTTTAGTAATGAGATTTCACAGAATGAGTTTCATTCTGTGTCATTTGAGTCATCATTGAGTCTGTGTCATGTATTTGGCACCATCTCCTGGTGGTCATATGTAACATTGTGCTTCATGTGGATTATCTAATGATCTATGCATCTGATTATCTTGTGTGTGGACTCGTTTGAAAGATAATCACCTCCTCTAAATAATGATATGTGTTATTTTATGTTCTGTTTATTTATCATGAAGTTATAAGTGAAAATGCGGCATATAAGCAACACCAACATAATTGTTAAAGACATATACTTAGCTATTACTCGCTATATTTGTGTCTGTGAGTAAAACAAATAGGCTGGTTGTATTCTACTCTTTAAGATCTTTCCAACAACATATGACACATGACTATTTGATGAGTTTGATGTTTTTACTGATTACAATTATCAAAACGGAACACTTCTGATTTGTTTAACTATAGCCATAATTTTACCTTTGTTGTCATACATGTAATGATACATTGATGTCATGTGATGTAACCCTCCGTACGCTGCTTTTACAGTGCACTGCAGTGTTAGTATGTGTTGCACAGTTTACAGTGTTCCTCATTACAAATTTGATGAAAGATTTGAGCATTTTGCTCAGCTGTTCGAGTCATACACTCAGCACCTCACATTTCTCCTTCACAATGGCTGTTTCTCAATATGCGTTCTTTTGTGTTCTTACGTTTTTGTGGACTCGTTCAGTGTCATCATTCACATCATTTGCAAGTACAGGGAATGCATAAAATGACCCGAATGTGTTCTTGATAAGACCGAATATCAAGGATCTTCGGATGGTGACTTGTGGGCAAGAACCCGGTACTACGGTGGCTGATGAATTTATCATTGTGTTTTACCCAGTGTTTTTTCCTCAAAAGTTTCCCACTGTAAGCTCATGAATGTCTGACGGCTTGTGAGAGTCATTATATGATATCAAAATTTGTTGTTTTGTTGGGCATTATTTAATATAGTAATAAACACATGAAGGAAACAAGTGGGGGTTTTCTTCTCCCCAATTTGGAATGCCCAATTCCCAATGCGCTCTAAGTCCTCGTGGTGGTGTAGTGACTCGCCTCAATCCGGGTGGCGGAGGACGTATCTCAGTTGCCTCCACGTCTGAGACCGTCAATCCGCGCATCTTATCACGTGGCTTGTTGAGTGCGTTACAGTGGAGACGTAGCACGTGTGGAGGCTTCACGCTATTCTCCGCGGCATCCACGCACAACTCACCACACGCCCCACCGAGAGCGAGAACCACATTATAGCGACCACGAGGAGGTTACCCCATGTGACTCTACCCTCCCTAGCAACCGGGCCAATTTGGTTGCTTAGGAGACCTGGCTGAAGTCACTCAGCACACCCTGGATTCGAACTCACGACTCCAGGGGTGATAGTCAGTGGCTTTACTCGCTGAGATACCCAGACCCAAGAAACGAGTGTTAACAGACTTTATTATTTTAACATGTCACTAGTCCTGCAAAACCTCACTGGTGTGATGATATTAATGCTGTCACTGGTGTGATAATGCCAGTAGTTCTCTCAGTGCCTTCAAACGTGCAGTGACGGTTAATTGCGCAATAGATGCGTTCCATGTCCTCCTGTCCTTCCGAGTTCGTTCTTCCAAGGTGGCTTGACAAGACCGGTCTCCACATTCTTAAAATTGTGAAACACCCAACAACTCGTTACGGGGCCATAATTTGTGTATTCTACATAAATATAATATTAGAAATAAATATAACCCTATAATGTACTTAAAATTAAAGTAATTGACAGTCAGTAACTGTAATCTGAATTCAAGAAGTTAAAATGTAATGCATTACACTACTTTTTGACTAAAGTAATCAGATTACAGTAACTAATGATTTTGTAATGGGATTTGTATACTGCACATGATGATAAATCTAGTATAAATAGTATGAGCATATACTGTGACTGCAGATAGACACATCACAATCACACAGCACCTGTCTCTCTCATGCACTCACACCAGCAAATGGTGATGCTGGGATGTTGGTTTCCATAGCAACATTTAAAAAAAAAAACTTTTCCAGAGAGAGGGAAGGGGACTGAGGGAGAGAGAGAGTTGCTGTATTCAAAAGCCCTGCATTCAACATTTTACATTTGTGTGTGATTGATGATAATAGTTCAGTCACTTCTGTATTCTCACTAAATTCCCTAAAGATGAACATCATTCCCTACAGCTGGCAATTTGTGTGTGTCATGTGAACGCACCTTCAGAGATTTTACTTGTGTCCATCTTAATGAAGAGAGAGAGATACAGAGCTCATTCACACTGCAGTTAAATCGCGTTTTCACTTCTGTTCTGCAACATTCATGTAGTGGCATCCATATTAAAGGTGTTGTAAGTGATTTTTTCATGGAAAGGTATGTTCCTACTCCCTGAAAGATATTAATGAAATTAGTGCGATGTCTCTGTGACAGAGAGGTAGTCCATACATACACTGTAAAAATAAATGAATTTTTTACAGAGAAAATACAGTATAATTTAACATTTCTTGCCCATTTCTCAATAAAAGTGTTAAATTCCCCTAAAATAAATTTATTCACTCCAAATGTACATTTTCCCTGTTACTTAACTATTTATATGTGTTACTGAAAAAAAAAACTGTCATACTCCTTTAACCCTTAAATGCATGTTAATTTTCCCAAACACTCTTACATATTCGGGTCTTTAGAGACCGGACACGTATGTCTATCAAAAATGGATGCACAAAATGCCCAGATAGGGTAAAATTTTAAAAATATTTTCAAGACAATTAGAAAACAATAAAATATATTTTCATGTTTTATTTTTCATAAATTAAAGAGAATGCAACAAATCAAGAACAGGATTAATTATTTTCACACTGAAATTTCATGATGCAACTGGCTGTCAAACACATATTGTGCTACACATAACACATAATCTACACGTGTAATGTATGTGTAACTTATGTGTATTTTTTCACTTACTGAGCACAACCAAATGACAATAGTCATATCATACTGTTCATGTGTTGCACTTGCTATAGTTTACTTCCATGTTGTTTCTTTATCAAATAGAAATGTCAAATGTAAATCAAGTCAATCAGTGAAACATCAGCGCCACCTTGAGTAAGAAATAACATCCATATTATGTATGTGTATACACATATAGAATACTAATAAATTAACATTTATCAGTCAACATGATATAGTGTTTATTTGTATGAATATAGTATTCATTTCTCTTGTCATAAACTAACAAATAGATATCCTGTGATAGGAAACTTAAATAGATATGAAATAATCATTAAAAAATATAATTTGTGTAAGTGCAAAACATTTTTACACATTTTTACAGAGAAAATACAGAATAATTTAAAGTTGAATTAGCCGCACCCCCTTTTTCCAAAACCCCGCCCTCCAAAGATATCAAATGAGCTTTATTGAGACAAGCATCGAGCAGAAACGGTTGTTTAAAACAACAGCAGTAAAATAGCGCCCTCAACTGACAACTGTTATGAACAACATGGCATAAAAATGGCATTAAGCCTCAATAATTCGCTGCAACTACAATACTATGAGAACGGGTTAGGGTTATGATTGACAGGCAGAAATTGTCCGCAGACACATTTTTATTTGTTGTGTACAGAGTCTAGTGCTGTCACAGAGACCGGTGAGATATCTCACAACACTTATTTCAGTGAAATCTTTCAGTAGGAACATTTTTTGCATTCCTTTCCATGAAAAAGTCACTTACAACACCTTTATCATTAATTTAATATTTTTTTAATAAAAGTGTTAAAGTCCCCTAAAAATACATGTATTTAGACCAAATTTACATTTTCAGCAAATATTGCTCATTGAAAAAAAAAAAATAAATAAATATATATATATATATATATATATATATATATATATATATATATATATATATATATATTTTACTTATAAAGTTTATAAAAGTATTGACGCTACATTTGCACAAGATATTGAGTTCATGCTGTACTCATAATATGACGAAACTCAAAGAATTTTGAGTGTCAAAATTAATCTGGAGTTTTGTAAACTCTAAAGTAAAATATATTTTTGCTTCATTAAACTATATATAGTTTACTTCATTAAAATTAAAGCAACACAATTTCATTTAGTGAAATACACTTACTGTTTACTTAATCCATTATCCCAACGATTACTATAACTGTAACAAATTTCCATAATTTAACAGAAAAAGAATGTAGAAATACTACAGTAAAAAAACTTGAATTGGTTAACAGGTATTTACCTACATTTACATTTACATTTATTCATTTGGCAGACGCTTTTATCCAAAGCGACTTACAAGAGAGGAATACATTATAAGCTAATCATCTTAAGGAGACAGTGGTATGAAAAGTGCTATAACACAAAGTTTCACTAGCATCAGAATAGTATTCAAAACAGATTAAAGTGCAACAGAATTTTTTTTATTTTTTTTAATGACTGGTTGAGTTCTCATGAAAAAGATGTGTTTTTAGTCGTTTTTTGAAGACAGAGAGTGAGTCAGCTTCACAGATGGAGTTGGGAAGGTTGTTCCACAACGTGATATGATGAAGCTGAAAGTCCGGGAAAGTGTTTTGGTGCCTCTTTGTGTTGGTACAACAAGGCGCCACTCATTAGCCGACCGCAGGCTTCTAGTGGGCACGTAGCTCTGCAGAAATGATTTTAGGTATGCTGGAGCAGACCCAGTGACTGTTCTGTATGCCAGCATCAGAGCCTTGAATTTGATACGTGCATCAACCGGCAGCCAGTGGAGAGAGACAAGGAGTGGTGTAACATGTGCTCTCTTTGGTTCATTAAAGACCAGACGTGCTGCTGCATTCTGGATCATTTGCAGGGGTCTAATTGCACATGCAGGGAGGCCTGTAATGAGAGCGTTACAGTAGTCCAGTCTAGTTATGACAAGTGACTGGACAAGCATATAATTTTTGTAATTTTATAAAGTATATGTAATTTTTACATATAAAGTAAAAATTATAATCTAAGACAATACATGTAATTTAATATTAAAATATTGTAAAAAAAAATAAATAAATATTGGGGATGTAAAAGTATCATATAATTAACGGTACAAATGTATATTATGTCTAACAAGAGAATACATGTCCTTCTACGGGAAACTATTGTTAAAATGATGGTGAAAAACAATAATTGGGTGATTTCCAGAAGTCCCTGTGTGACCCTTCACATTTCATTCTAGGTCTTGAATGAGCATTACATTTATATAGTGCTTTTCTGACACTACACTCAAAGCGCTTTACACAGTGAACAGGGGACTCTCCTCAACCACCACCAGTGTGCAGCATCCACCTGGATGATGTGACAGCAGCCATAGTGCACCAGTACACTCACCACACACCAGCTATAGGTGGAGAGTAGAGTGATGTGAAATTCAGGAATGGGGATTATTTGGAGCCCATGATAGATAAGGGCCCATTGGGGGAATTTAGCCAGGACACCAGTGTTACACCCCTACTCTTTTCAAGGAGTGTCCTGGGATTTTAAATGACCACAGAGAGTCAGGACCTCAGTTTAATGTCTCCGCCAAAGGACAGTGCCTTTTTACAGTATAGTGTCCCCATCACTATACTGGGGCATTAGGACCTACACAGTCCTCAGGGTGAGCACCCCCTGCTGGACTCCCTAATACCTCATCCAGCAGCAACCTTAGTTTTCCCATGAGGTCTCCCATCCAAGTACTGGCCAGGCTCAACCCTGCTTAGCTTCAGTGGGCAACCAGTCTTGAGCTACAGGGTGATGTGGCTGATAAATAATATGTCTAAATAAGTTTAAAATGCATAGTGGAGTAAACCTAGACTCTTAGGATTAAACAACTGAAATGTTTTTGTTGGCGAGGCACAGTAGACACTGTAAAAAATATGAATGGTCTAACAATGTTATTTCTATTTAGTCAAAACATTTTTTTTAATACATGGTCTACAAATGTTTGCTTTTTTAATGAACTGTCAAAACATAATTTCACTTTATAGTTGAAACATGTTCTTTCAAATTACATTTTAAACATGTAATTTCAACTTAGTGTCATCACATAAAATATTCCAGTTTATGGTTGAAACACCTATTTCATTTTGCAGTCTAAACATGTTAATTGACTTCACGGTCTAAAACTGTTATTGGTAAACGTTTGGTACCCTGTGCTGCCATGCATTTATCGTTATTTTACGTGTTTTTTTTTTTCACAGTGTATTATTACCATATTTATTTGGACATGTGTCATCCCAGCAAGCACAAACCATATGTACAACATTTCTTAACATTGCATATGGCTGCAGTTAGGTTATGTCACAGTACAATGTTTTAAAAACATTCCAGTAACTACACCTATAATTAAAAAAAAAGATGTAACCAAAGCTGGACATGCAGTTTTTGTTTGATTAGCAAAAATGATACACTGCAACTTTAAGCAGTCACATTTTAGTCACAGATACACATCTTTTTTTCATACAATATCAATATATAATTGTGGCGAGAGACAGTGTTAAGCGTACACACCTGAGCGCTATAATGACTAACACCTGTTTCTGATTGCAGTAAGCACTGGGGAGAGCGATAAAAGGAGAGACCACACCAGAGACTGAGAGAGAGAGACACAGCAGAGTTTAGTTGTGCTGATGATCCTGAGTTAAGGGTGAAAAGCCACCTTTAAAAAAACCTGTTAATAAAGACCTGAGTTTAAGTTTAACATACCTGATTCCAACTTCCTCCTTTCCACAACACTAGAACTTATAAAAGTGGTGCCGAAACCTGGGATTTTTGGAGTCATCGCTGTTGGCCGAAGTCATCCAATCACTCGCCAGCATGCATCATTCCCAACATCAGGTCCTGCTTGAGCTTCACAAGGATCAGGATCATCGATTCCAGGAGGTTCTCCAGGCTCAAGCAGAGGACCAGCAGGCAATCCGGAGCTTACTACGCCAGGAGAAAGCCCCGGCCGCGACCCCGGACACAGCAACCACCATGCCTTCAGTCTCCCTCATGAAAATGGGGGCAGAAGATGATCCGGATGCATTCCTGGACTTGTTCGAGAGAACTGCCGAGCTCTGGAAGTGGCCACGTGCCCAGTGGGCGGCCAGACTCCTTCCACTGTTGTCTGGGGAAGCTCAACTAGCAGCACAACATCTGCCAGCAGCGAATCTCCTGATGTATGATGACCTGAAGAAGACCATCCTGCAGTGGGTCAGCTGCAGCCCCGAACAACACCGGCAACAGTTTCGCTCACTTTGCCTTCGTTCATCAGCTCCGTCGGAAAAGGCTGCTGGCTGAGGACCGCGACGCTGAGGAAGTCGTCGATCTGGTGGTGCTGTAGCAGTTTATCTGTCATTTGCCAAAAGGTACAGCAGAGTGGGTCCAGTGCCATCGCCCGGCATCGCTGGAGGAAGCCATTCAACTGGCTGAGGACCATATGTCGGCATACCAGATGGCAGAAGAGCCCTCCTACTCTCTCTTCCCTCCCTCTCTCTCCTCTCACTCTCGCTCTGCCCCTTTTCTCCATCCTACCCCATTCCCCGGAAACGTGGGAATGTCCCTCTGAAGCCGGCTCCCTGTTCGCAGGGTTTTTCACAGCCACCGGTGCCTTCTAACTTTATTCGCTGTCCCCCTCAGGTGGTTGAACCTGCTGTCGCAAGTGTGGACGTAACATCTGGGCCGGCTTGCTGGAGTTGTGGGAAACCCGGGCATTTTCAGGAGCTTGGAACATTAGTCCGGGTCCCCGACACTCCATGGGCTGCCCCCGATCAAGCCGGAGCACACAGAATACCAGTGAGTGTTAAGGGGAGTACACATCAAGCCTTGGTGGATACTGGCTGCAATCAGACTACTATACATCATTGTTTTTTTCAGATTACTATACATCCCCAATGCATAGGGATATTCACAATTATCCTGTAGTGTGATTCATCATTCTGACTTTCTTTTCCGTATTTCATTATTATAAAAGAGCAGTTGTATCGAGTGACGCAGGGCACTCAGACAGATGGAAATACAACCCAGTTGTTAGTACAGAAGAGCCATCGGGAAATGTTATTCCAGGCGGCTCATTATAATCTGATGGCGGGACTCTTGGGGCAGGAAAAAACTTAACCGCGTAATGGCCCATTTCTATTGGCCGGTGTGCGACATACCGGAAATGTCAATTGGTGAACTCACTGGCAACCCCAAAAGCGCCATTGCGCCCTCTACCGCTAATCGAGGTTCCTTTTGAAATAATTGCCATGGACTTCATCAGGCCATTAGAATAGACAACATGTGGGCATTGCTTTGTATTAGTTCTGGTGGATTATGCAACTCGATATCCGGAAGCAGTGCCTCTGCGCAACATTTCAGCATGTAGTGTTGCGGAGGCACTTTTCAGAATTATCTCCCGGGTGGGGATTCCAAAAGAAATCCTCACTGATCAGGGCACTACATTCATGTCACATACATTATGTGAACTATACGAATTGTTGGATATTAAATCGATTCGCACCAGTGTTTACCACCCACAGACAGACTGGTTGAATGGTTCAATAAAACCCTGAAAAATATGATTCGTAAGGTCACACACAAGGATGCTATAAATTGGGATAGGTGGCTTGAACCCCTGTTATTTGCAGTTTGAGAGGTCCCACAAGCCTCCACAGGGTTTTCCCCATTCAAGCTGCTGTATGGGCATCAGCCACGCGGTGTGCTCGACGTCATGCGGGAAGCTTGGGAGGAGGGACCTTCAAACAGTAAAAATGAAATTCAGTACGTTCCTGATCTTAGAGCAAAACTCCACACTTTGGGTCAACTAACACAGGAGAATTTGCTCCAAGCTCAAGAAAATCAAAGCCGACTGTATGACAGAGGCACACGGCTATGCGAATTTGCACTGGGAGACAAAGTGCTTGTATTACTCCCAACATCAAGTTCTAAATTACTCGCCAAGTGGCAAGGGCCCTTTGAGGTCACAAGGCATGTAGGAGATCTCGATTATGAGGTAAGGTAGACAGATAGAGGTGACGCACTTCAAATATACCATCTCAACCTCCTGAAATTATGGAGGGAGGCGGTCCCTGTGAAGTTAGCAACGGTGGTTCCAGAGAGGGAGAAGCTTGGGAAGATGATCATGTCACCACGGTCACTTGTGGAGGGCGCCTCTAACCGTCTCAAGTCACAGAGGTTGCCAAGTTGCAAAAAGAATTTGCAGATGTGTTCTCGCCTCTGCCTGGGCGCACAAACCTCATAGAGCACCACATCGAGACTACACCCGGGGTGGTGATATGCAGTCGTCCCTACCGACTTCCCAAGCACAAGAAAAAAGTGGTTAGGGAAGAATTAGATGCAATGCTTGATATGTAATAGAAGAATCCCACAGTGATTGGTCTAGCCTGGTTGTTCTAGTCCCTAAGAGCAACGTGTCAGTACAGTTCTGTGTGGATTATAGAAAAGTCAATGAGGTGTCTAAATTTAACGCATACCCAATGCCTCATATTGGATAGTTACTCGATCGGTTGGGCACAGCTCGATTTTACTTGATGCTGGACTTAACAAAGGGATATTGGCAGATCCCCTTAACACCAATGTCCTGTGAGAAAACAGCTTTCTCCACACCATTTCGATTACACCAATTTGTGACAATTCCGTTCAGTTTTTCGGAGCCCCGGCTACGTTTCAGCGGCTCTTGGATGGAATCCTCAGACCACACTTGTGTACGCCGCTAGATGACATCATCATTTACAGCAATGATTGGTAGCGGCATGTACAATATCTGAGAGCCATACTGAGACCGCTGAGATGAGCGGGATTTATGGCGAACCCAATGAAGTGCACAATTGGACGGGTGGAGGTACGGTATCTGGGCTTCCATTTGGGTCATGGACAGGTGCGTCCCCAAATTGATAAAACTGCAGCGATTGCGGCCTGCCCGAGACCCAAGACCAAAAAGGAGGTGAGACAGTTCCTAGGGCTCGCTATTTTACAAGGTTTGTGCCTAATTATTAGTCTGCCACCAGCCCGCTAACTGATCTTACTAAGAAGGGAGCACCAGATCCGGTCCAGTGGACAGAGCAGTGTCAACAGGCATTTACGCAGGTGAAAGCTGCACTTTGTGGCGGATCGCTTTTGCATTCACCTGATTTCTCTCTCCCATTCCTTTTACAGATGGACGCTACAGACAAAGGGTTGGGGGCAGTGCTCTCGCAGGTGATGAGGGGGAGGAACGGCCAGTGCTATACATTAGTCGCAAGCTCTCTCTGAGGGAGACTAAGTACAGCACCACTGAAAAAGAGTCTCTTGCCATCAAGTGGGCCATCCTCACTCTCCGGTACTACATGTTGGGGCATGCTTTCACTCTCTGTTCAGATCACGCCCCGCTCCAATGACTCCACCACATGAAAGATACCCACGCGTGGATCATCCAGTGGCACAGATGGCTGTCGCGGACTTCCTCTCCAGAAATGGGGATAGCTTCCCCGCCTGAGTCGGGAGGTGGTGGCGGGGGCGTTGTTGAGCATTCGTCCGGAGAGAGGGAAAGCGGTAAGAGTACACACCTGAGCGCTATAATGACTAACACCTGTTTCTGACTGCAGTAAGCACTGGGGAGAGCGATAAAAGGAGAGACCACGTCTGAGACTGAGAGAGAGACACACAGCAGAGTTTAGTTGTGCTGATGATCCTGAGATAAGGCTGAAAAGCCACCTTTAAAAAAAAAAACTGTTAATAAAAACCTGAGTTTGTTTAACATACCTGATTCCCACTTTCTCCTTTCCACAACACCAGAACTTATTACAATCATCTGTCTGCTCCAAAAAAATTCCTGAAATGCGTTTGTTTTAAAATAATGTAACCTGTATATTTAATTGAAACATTTCCAAAACATGTTGAAGATACAAGTAAATCAACAAAAATGAACCATGGTTTTACTACAGTAACCGTAGATTAACCATGGTATTTGTAGTAAAACCATAGGTATTATTATGCATGTTTGCAACAGTCATGGTTACTACAATATTTCTATATTAAAATCATGGTTACTATATGGATACTATAATAGTAGAACCTTGGTTAATTGTATCAAAACCATGGTTTATGCCAAAAACATGATTACTACAATATTACTATGATAAAAAAAGAAGCAATGGTTAATTTTCGTGAGGGTAACCAGACCACACTGTCATATACTTGATTGTCATCTTTGTCTTTCACTAATAGTGTTTAATGTTATTGATCAGATCATTTACTTTTGAAAGATGTACAGTGTGTGATAAAAATCATTTTGGTGCTGCTGGGATGCCATCTAATAATATTAACATTAGATATTATAACTGTAACACTACAGCAGTTTATGTAAATAAACAAATATGCTAATGAAGAGTCTGACAGAGAGAGAGAGAGAGAGAGAGTGTGTGTGTGTGTGTAAGTGTGTGTTCTGCATTGTGTGTGTGTCTGTTCTACTATGTGTGTGTGCATGCATGTGTGTGTTCTGCATTGTGTGTGTGTAAGTGTGTGTTCTGCAGAGTGCGTGTGTGTGTTTGTGTGTGTCTGTGGGTGTTTGTGTGTGTGTGTGTTTTGTGTGTGTGTGTGTGTACATGTGTGGTTGTGTGTGCGTGTGTGAGAGTATGTATGTGTGTGTGAGTGTGTGTGTGGGTGTGAGTGTGTGTGTGTGTGTGTGTGTGTGTGTGAGGGTGTGAGTGTGTGTGTGTGTGTGAGTGTGTATGAGGGTGTGAGTGTGTGTGTGTATGTGTTTGTGTGTGTGTTTGTGTGTGTGTGTGTGAGTGTGTGTGAGTGTGTATGAGTGTGTGGGTGTGAGTGTGTATGAGTGTGTGGGTGTGTGTGGGTGTGAGTGTGTATAAGTGTGTGGGTGTGAGTGTGTGTGGGTGTGTGTGTGTGGGTGTGAGTGTGTATAAGTGTGTGGGTGTGGGTGTGAGTGTGTGTGTGGGTGTGTGTGAGTGTGTATGAGTGTGTGTGTGTGAGTGTGTATGAGTGTGTGTGTGGGTGTGAGTGTGTATAAGTGTGTGGGTGTGAGTGTGTGTGTGGGTGTGTGGGTGTGAGGGTGTGGGTGTGAATGTGTATGAGTGTGTGGGTGTGTGTGTGTGTGTGTGGGTGTGTAAGTGTGTGTGTGAGTGTGTGGGTGTGAGTGTGTATGAGTGTGTGTGTGTGGGTGTGAGTGTGTGGGTATGAGTGTGTGTGTGTGTGGGTGTGAGTGTGTATGAGCATGTGTGGGTATGAGTGTGTGTGTGTGTGTGCACGAGTGTGCGCGCGAGCGTGTGTGTGTGTGTGAGTGTGCTTGTCACGTGGGTGGTGTGGGTGTGTGTGTGGGGGGGGGTGCATGAGTGTGTGAGTGCACGCAGTGGGTGTGTGCGCGCGTGCATGTGTGTGGGTGTGCGCGGGCGTGTGTGAGTGTGTGTGTTTATGAGTGTGTGAGTGTGTGTGTGGGTGTGGGTGTGAGTGTGTATGAGTGTGTGGGTGTGA
>NC_059372.1:435000-470000 GCF_019703515.2 Myxocyprinus asiaticus
AGGGACAGAGCGATCTGCATCCTTTATTGTTGTGTAGCAGTGATCCAGTATGTTCCTGTCTCTGGTGGGGTATGTGATGTGCTATTTGTATTTGGGCAGTTCACGTGTGAGATTTGCTTTGTTAAAATCCCCAAGAATAATAATAAGTGAGTCCAGGTATTGTTGTTCTGTGTCTGTGATTTGATCAGCCAGCTATTGCAGCGCTGTGTTCACACTTGTGTTTGGCGTGATATACACACTCACCAGAATAAACGAGGAAAACTCCCGCAGCGAGTAGAAAGGCTTACAGTTAATAAAGAGCGCTTCCAAATTAGGACAGCACATCCTCTTTAACGTTGTTACATCTGTACACCAACTTTCATTGATGTAAAAGCATGTTCCACCGCCTCTCGTTTTCCCCGTTACCTCCGCGATGTGATCCGCTCTGAACAGCTGAAAGCCCGGCAGATGTAACGCGCTGTCCGGAATGGCTTCACTCAGCCAGGTTTCTGTGAAGCACAAGGCAGCAGAGGTTGAAAAGTCCTTGTTTGTGCGGGTGAGGAGATGTAGTTCATCTGTTTTGTTAGGAAGAGAGCGGAGATTCACTAAGTGAATACTCTGCAGTGCTGTTCAAAATCCGTGCCGACGGAGTGTCGTCTTCCTCGCCTGTGTCTCTTGAACAGCAGAGCCGCGCCTCCAACTAAAATGTCCAGAAAAACTGAATATTCGAAAACTTGGAAAAGATTGGCTGGTATATGCTTTCGAATGTTCAGCAGTTCGTCTCTGTTAAAACTGACTGGAAAAAGATTACTAAACACAGGACAAACAAACAAAAACAACAAAAGAACTGAGGAGCTCCACACTGAGGCGGCCATCCACGGCGCCATCATGATGATAAGGAACATGTAGTTTTAAAACAAGAATACAGATTCCACATTTAACAAAATGTCTAGAAATCGCAGAAAATACAAAAGCTGAACTTCATATTAATTTATAGCAATGAACTTATAATAATGAAATAATATATTTCTCTTTTTTTTTTACTTTAGAACCTTACATTATTAAAAATTAAGACAATAAAAATAAAACAGTAATTTACACCAAAAAATAAATAAAAAGTAAACATTCACACTACGGGTGTAAAAAAAGATCATATCATATTGTATCGTATGATACGACGCCCACTATGCAATACCATATATATCGTACGATACATAAACACATTATAGAGTAATTAAAATCAAGCAGTGCAACACTGAGAGCTGCAGAAACAGTCTCCTCACCGGAGAGGCGGTGCTGATTGCTCACAGGACAACAGATCAACAGATCTACTGTACATAAATGAGAAAATCGATGGCAAACGCCAAGTTGATTGTAGCGTTACAGCTTGTCGAATTTGCCAAACAACGGTGTCATGTCCCGGTGTTACATCAGTGGATTTGTGAGGCAGAAACAGCAGTGGTAACTTGAACTCTGAAATGTCAACACAAAGGGAGAAATTGTGAATAAATGTTGTGCTCAGTGATGTCATACAATGGCAGTTTATGGTGACCACCTCTTCAAGCTTCAAAAGAACACAAAAGTATCATTCAGAAGTCTAATAAATTATTCATGAGACTCATGATTGTTATGAAAGTATACGATAAGATTTGATGAGAAACAAACTGAAATCTAATGTATTATTTAGTGAAAATGTTCACTGACCGTTGATCTCCTGTGTGTGTTCATGATAGGACACGAGAGCAACAGTTCATGCAGACCCCTCGTGACATTGGGGGGCGTTCAAGTGAAAACTCATTTTGTTTATCTAAAAACAGATTCTCCACAGCGATAGTGACAACAGAACACAACACAACTGCACACAAAACAGAGAACAGAACTTACTAAACATGTCTGAAGAGTTTGAGGTTGAAGAATTGATGCATTTCTATGCCCAGCCTTATTTATTTTTGAATGGAGTATTCGTAAATCAAACAGAAACATAGAGGAGCTACAGGACGCCACAGTCACACTATATCCTAACCTGATGGCAAACGACACACGATAAAAGGTAAATTTTCTATGGTAATCAGAATTTTTGTCCTAATCAACAGTGACGAGCGACGGCACATTCTATCATGTGGGTAACTCCGTCTACTGTGAACTGACACCGGTCCAAAAACCTTCTCGTAGCAGTATTTTGAAGCCAGCTTCTCATGAGCTGAGAATGTTTTTGCGGAGGTCTCACTCTCTTCAGGTCTGTCACAAATACTCACCGGTTCAGAATGGAGAAGAGGTGACAGACAGTCTCGCCTACTCCATCTCTCTCTCTTTGATTGAGGACTCCGGTAAAATAAAATAAGGCTGGGCATAGAAATGCATCATTTCTTCAACTACAAACTCTTCAGACATGTTTAGTATGTTCTGTTCTCTGTTTTGTGTGCAGTTGTGTTGTGTTCTGTTGTCACTATCACTGTGGAGAATCTGTTTTTTGCTTGAACGCCCCCCAATGTCACGAGGGGTCTGCGTGAACTGTTGCTCTTGTGTTCTATCATGAACACACACAGGAGATCAACAGTCAGTGAACATTTTCACTAAATAATACATTAGATTTCAGTTTGTTTCTCATCAAATCTTATCGTATACTTTCATAACAATCATGAGTCTCATGAATAATTTATTAGACTTCTGAATTATACTTTTGTGTTCTTTTGAAGCTTGAAGAGGTGGTCACCATAAACTGCCATTGTATGACATCACTGAACACAACATTTTATTGTAGGGTTATAACAACACAGGGGTGAGTAAACAATGACTGAATTTAAATTTCTGGGTGAACTACTCCTTTAATTCTTTTTAAGAATATGGATGTGTGGAGCCTGTCTGTTTTCAGTTGGTATATTGTTACAGATCTTTAGGGCAAAGTGGCTAAAATCTGCTTATCCTGATCATGTTTTGATAGACAGTTAAAGTTAGAATGAAATGTTCTTTAAAATAGTTTTAGATGAATTATAGCATGCCACACTGTTATCACTGCTGAACATCTCAGCAACACGCATTATACAGAAAAGATGTTCAGATGAGTTCAGACATGTCAGAAAATTTGTTTGTGGGTCTTTTGATTTTGATGTTTATTAATATAGATTCAGTCTAATTCCGGACACATGAATATTTAACAGCTTCGAATGCAGCTGAAGTGAGTGTGTGTGTGTGTGTGTGTGTGTGTGTGTGTGTGTGTGTGTGTGTGTGTAATTTCTTGCTTGTGGACATTTGGCCTGTGATGAGGCTGACAGTGTTACCATAGAAATCCTAGTTGCCAAGGAAACTAGATTTTCCCAGATGACTCAACAGCTGTTTCAGTGCAGGATCCTTAGCAACCAAAGGCCACACACACACACACACACACACACACACACACACACACATAGATCTGATGGTTTGAACTGCACAAGTGTCTCTCTATATACACAGTGGTCTTCAGAAGTCTGAATACACGTTGAAAGAGCATTTTCACTTGGTGTCAGACTTTTGGACTTCACTATATATATATATAATATAACTGTGTGTTGATGAGTGACGTGTGTGTCCTGTCTTTCTATCCACACAACAGATGTGAAACACACATTATATCTGCCCTCACAGCTGTCACGAGGTGGAGTGTGTGTGTGTGTGTGAGTGTGTGTGTGTGTGTGTGAGGTGTGTGTGTGAGTGTGTGTGTGTGTGAGTGTGAGTGTGTGTGTGTGTGTATGTGTGTGTGAGTGTGTGTGTGTGTGTGTATGTGAGTGTGTCTGTGTGTGTGTGTGTATGTGTGTGTGTGTGTGTGAGTGTGTGTGTGTGTGAGAGAGTGTGTGTGTGTGTGTGTGTGAGTGTGTGTGTGTGTGTGTGTGTGTGTGAGTGTGTGTGTGTGTGAGAGAGTGTATGTGTGAGTGTGTGTGTGTGTGTGTGTGTGTGAGAGAGTGTGTGTGTGTGTGTGTGTGTGTGAGAGAGTGTATGTGTGTGTGTGTGTGTGTGTGTATCAGTATGTATCCATCAGATCCGAGCGTCATGTGATCACTTAACTCCCTCCAGCACTGTAACAGAAGAACTCATTAAATGACTTTCATTAAAGTTCTCCAGGTGTATTTAAATGTGCTCACAGACAGACATCTCTCTCTTGTGACAATAAGGAGAAAAATAATGAGGACAGCAAGTTATAATTAAGTTGATGTGCTACATTTAGTCACTGTCATCATTTACTCATCCTCGTATCATTCCATACCTGTATTTGGAGATGTTAAAGGTGCTGTAAATGATTTTGATTATGAAATGACATGCAGAAAACACCTCTGTTACCTGTCAGATATCATTGAAATAGGTGTTATGAAATATCACACCTGTCTCGGTGCCCTCCATCTGCTCCAACACAACGGTGTCCATTAGTGGTTGACCAATACATCGACGAGGCTGATAAATTGGCCGATTTTCTGCATTTTTTAATTATCGCATTGGCTGATAAAAGTTAGTGCCAAGAATCACCTGCTTGCATGTGAAGAAGCTGTCTGAGACATGTAAACATCCAATCACAGTTGGTTTTGTTGTTTCGTGCCATAGTGTTACTAAAGTAATAGACCGGCGTACAACAACGTCTCGTTTAAACTGTCCTGCGTATCAAAGTATGATGTTTAATGTGCTCACGTGTTTCATTCTCTGTCTCTTTTTTAATTATTATAAAGTTTTGTGTGAAACTTTGAGTAAATATAGTGCTAAATGAAAGTTAATGAATTTTATTAACAATTTTATGTATATGATATTTACTATATTATCCTCCTGAGACCCGAGCGTGACTGCTGTGTGTATTTCTGTTCTCCTTTTCGATTTGTAACCAGTAGCCCACTAATAAATAAACACAAAAAAAGTTTTCCTAAAAATGTATGTCCTCATATGTGGACAGCGGGACTAAGTTGTGAAATGTTAAATAATATCAAGCTATAGAAAGTCAAATAGTTTATTATGTGTCCAGGAGTGTTGATTATTCATGTTTTTGAGACGTTACAGACATTACATCATAAATTAGCATAATTAATTCAGATTCAAAGTAATGTCCAGCATCATCCAATCACTGTCAATCATGTTAAAATAAAATGATACATTATAAATTCTGAATCTATGTACTGATTATCATTGTCACATGTCTGTCAAACATGTTGAGTGATCCAAACATCATCTGCAGCCTGAAACTGAACTTTTGATCAGATTTTAGGAGTGAATGCACTTAACTGCATAGAGAGCTATAGGATGCTCCCTTGCTCCCTATTTAGTGAATGACTTAACCTCCAGTGTGCTGTCTGTCTGCACTGGTCTCAGAACAGTTTGAAATGCACCTTATTTTCATCCTGACTCCATATAAAGCCTCTGATAATTAGGGCTGCCCCCGACCAAAGATTTTCCTAGTCGACTAGTAGTCGTTAGTTTAAGCCATTAGTCGACTAGTCGCACGTTTATGATATTAATTTAATTACTTAAATATATATATTTTGGGGGGCATCAGAAAATGATTTGAGTTCCAGTGCTGAGAATGTTATCAGTAACATTGCTAACACTGTTGTACATTACAGAGAAATACTAAACCGTAATAATGAGCCTTTAAAATATACATTTAACAAGCGCACGCACAAAGTGAGCCGCAGCGACACCGGCAAAAGCGGTAATGATCCTGAATGTGTCGGAAAAACCAGCAAGGAGACTGTCTGAACATTTCCTTAATTTATAGAGAGAAACGCACATTAGTGCCGACAGACGATGAACTCGGGGATCGATGATGGTCAGAGTGATCAATAGCTGATGCCTTTGATGATGTCAAGACGATTTTTGGCTTGTTTTCACATGTATACAGTTATTATTATTATTATTAGACTATTATTATTATCAAATTAATATTACAAATAATTTACCCGTAGACACACAGACACGCGCTTCAATAAACACACTTTATTATATTATTAAGAACAGATGACAGAAAACGTCTATGTGCATGTATGACACGCTGTTTGTACGGAGGCGTGCAGTCTCGTGGAACACACGCATGTAAAGGGTTCTCACTCTTTCTTTGTTTCTGTCTTCTGAATTTTTATTTTTTTTGCAAGAACAGTATCATCTACGAGTGCTGTAAATGACCTCAGACATCTCATCTCAGGAGGTGCTTTGAGTTCAGTTCACTTTATTTCCACAGAACAGTTCATTGTGAACGCAACTCTGCAGCCCATACATCTGTGATTAAACATAAAATAATACCAAAACACCTCCAACCATGATTTATATTTCAGTGATTATTATCATCATTATAATTATTATTTTTACATTTAGAATTGTTTTCATGTCTTCATTTGTGTAAGTAATTTTCCACCTGCACGTTTAGACGGATACTTGTCTGACGGTAAATGGAAAGGTGTATATATATATATACATATATATATATATATATATATATATATTATTATTATTTTATCACTTCATTATTTATTTATTTGCTTTTTCGTTTCGTTTGGAGTGCAATTTGAATTTAGAAATGTATTTGATTTACATTTTTCATTTTTAAAAATAAATAATTTAATTTTCAATGCAAAATCACTAAAGCAAGAATATTCACCGATCCCTCAGCCCGGGGGTTTCCGATGTAATTGGATATATATATATATATATACAGTTGTGATAAAGTTTGCATACCATTGGAGAATTGGTAGTATATGCACCATTTTTAAAGAAAACATGAGTGAGCAAGCAAAACACATTTATTTCTTATGGATTTCATATTCAACTGTAGGTTATAACAGAATGGCACAATCATATGAAGTGAAATCAAATGAAATGACCCCTGTTCAAAAGTCTGCATACCCTTAGTTCTTAATACTGTGTATTGCCCCCTTTAGCATCAATGACAGCGTGCAGTCTTTTGTAATAGTTGTCTATGAGGCCCCAAATTCTTGCAGGTGGTATAGCTGCCCATTCGTCTTGGCAAAATGCCTCCAGGTCATGCAAAGTCTTTGGTCATCTTGCATGAACCGCACGTTTGAGATCTCCCCAGAGTGGCTCGATGATATTAAGGTCAGGAGACTGTGATGGCCACTCCAGAACCTTCACCTTTTTCTGCTGTAACCACTGGAGGGTCAACTTGGCCTTGTGCTTAGGGTCATTGTCGTGCTGGAAAGTCCAAGAGTGTCTCATACGCAGCTTTCATGCAGAAGAATGCAAATTGTCTGTCAGTATTTCTGATAACATGCTGCATTCATCTTGCCATCAATTTTCACAAGATTCCCCGTGCCTTTAGAGCTCACACACCCCCAAAACATCAGTGAGCCACCACCATGCTCCACAGTGGGGATGGTATTCTTTTCACTATAGGCCTTGTTGACCCCTCTCCAAACATAGCGCTTATGGTTGTGACCATAAAGCTCTATTTTGGTCTCGTCACTCCAAATTACAGTGTGCCAGAAGCTGTAAGGCGTGTCAAGGTGTTGTCGGGCATATTGTAACCGGGCTTTTTTGTGGCATTGGTGCAGTAAAGGCTTCTTTCTGGCAACTCGACCATGCAGCTCATTTTTGTTCAAGTATCGTCGTATTGTGCTCCTTGAAACAACCACACCGTCTTTTTCCAGAGCAGCCTGTATTTCTCCTGAGGTTACCTGTGGGTTTTTCTTTGTATCCCGAACAATTCTTCTGGCAGTTGTGGCTGAAATTTTTCTTGGTCTACCTGACCTTGGCTTGGTATCAAGAGATCCCCAAATTTTCCACTTCTTAATAAGTGATTGAACAGTACTGACTGGCATTTTCAAGGCTTTGGATATCTTTTTATATCCTTTTCCATCTTTATAAAGTTCCATTACCTTGTTACGCAGGTCTTTTGACAGTTCTTTTCTGCTCCCCATGGCTCAGTATCTAGCCTGCTCAGTGCATCCACGTGAGAGCTAACAAACTCATTGACTATTTATACACAGACACTAAATGCAATTTAAAAAGCCACTGGTGTGGGAAATTAACCTTTAATTGCCATTTAAACCTGTGTGTGTCACCTTGTGTGTCTGTAACAAGGCCAAACATTCAAGGGTGTGTAAACTTTTGATCAGGGCCATTTGGGTGATTTCTGTTATCATTATGATTTAAAAAGGAGCCAAACAACTATGTGATAATAAATGGCTTCATATGGTCACTATCCTTAAATAAAAGACTTATATTTATCAAAATCAATGCCAAATCATATTTTCAAAATCAATGCCAAAATTTCGCAATTTCTGCCAGGATATGCAAACTATTGAGCACAACTGTATATACCTGTATATATATATAGTGAAGGAGGGAAGAAAATGAATTTATTCACACATGATGTATTTTCCCAGATAACGAAATACCCGACCGGTAGAGAATGGACAGGTGAAGTTGGTTCTTTGCATGTTGCCCTTCACGACTGTTGTAAAACCATCTTTCAAATAGTTGAACAACACACATTTTAAATGCACTTATTTTTTTTCCAGTTTCATTTGAACTTTTAGTTAAAATAAATAACAAATAAAGTTCAAAGTTTGAAATCAATGTGTCTTGCTTTATTGTGTAGGATTAACCCTAACCCTGCTTAACGAAAATTACATAGTACCATCTAGCATCCAACCAGCGGTTCGTCGGTTTCCTGCAGAGTATTTTTTTTTTCCTGCGACCAACCGACCAATCAAAACTTGGTCGACCAAGACTCTTCTCATCGACTAACGTTTGGTCGACTATCAGGGGGCAGCCCTAGAACATTCTAAATGTCGTGCAGCTAACACATGGACCAATCAGCTGTGAGCTCAAGGATACACTTGAGGAACTGTTCAGTGGGAGAATAACATGTATGTGGATGCTCAAAGATATATAACTGGGCTGTGAGATGATGCCGTTTAGGTTTTTGAAGAACGTTATGTTGGATATATTTGGTTTGGAGTTTGGTTTATGGTATCTCAGGGAGTACGAGGTGTTTTGAGTGTGGAAACAGTGCAGAGTCTAATACTGGAGAATGACAGTTCAGTTAGAGATGTAGGTGAACACTGTGGAACTGCTGTATGGAAGAAGAACTTGAGCTGCTGGGAATCCCTTGAGTGCTTGAGATTAAAGTTGAGTGCTGAAAGATGCCAAACACTGTTGATGAAGATGGTTTAGGAGGTGAGTTTCAGATTGGACAAACAGTTGCACTACCAGAAGTCTGTAATATGATGGAAATGAGAGTCGAGGACACCTCAGATGTTTGATATGTAGGTGCTGTGGTTTATGAATGGACCCTGCTATCTTTTGATTTACAGGGATGCAAACTCCTCACCTTTCAGCAAAATTCGTCACTTTGAAACCAGAATTGGTCACTTTTGGGTTTCGTGTAGATGCAAAGAGTTTCTGTTTTGGAGGGGTTGTCAGACTCCCGTGTGATTGATTACAGCAGCGGCCAATCGTGTGCTTGACTACAGCAGCGCGTGCACAGTGATTCCATGTCTGACAGGAATGCTGCCTGAAGAAAAAGAAGTGGCACTCATGAAACTTCTTATTAGTAAAGAGCACCTATTATGGTTTTTCAAATATTACCTTTCATGTAGTGTGTTATATAGCTGTTTGTGAATGTAAAAAAGTCTGCAAAGTTTCAAAAATCAAAGTGCACGACAAATGGAGAAAGAACCGATTCTGAACACCTGAAACGAGTCGTTAGTAATTCCAGACTTACTTCCTGTACTAACCTACGTAATTTGGTAACAAAAGCCCCGCCTCTGGTCTTCATTGGCTGCTCGCGAACAGCTTTGACCCGCCCTCAAACACTACACTATGCGGTAGACCAATCACAACAGACTGGGACATCTGACCAATCAGAGCAGAGTAGGCTCTCTGAAAGGAGGAGTTTAGAATGAATCCTTTAGAACGGATCATTGAACGAGTCGTTTGAGACACTGGGGAAAAAAAGGTAACGCTGCAATTTAAATTATGAGCAAATTAAAGTGTTTTATGACCTTGGATGCATGTAAATCTATTGTATGAGACCTTTAAAACAAAATTAGGCACGTTTAAAAACCATCATAGGTGCTCTTTAACTATTAATGCATAAAAACTGACTGATGTTTATACACATTAATTTATACACATGACTCGAGTCAGCACTGCCGAATACACTGAGGTCTATAAAGTGACGCATCAGAGAAGTGTTTTTCACACGTTTTGGCCTCACAAATGATGTCTTTGAGAGTGCAACACAACAAGAAATACTTAAAAACTGTCTAAATGTATACATTTACTGGCTAATCAGTTAATAAAACTGAACAAATGTGTGAAACAGAAGCAAGCCACATCAAAATACCGTTTATTTTTGCAGTTAACTCTACACAATTGTGCAGTTAATTCGTTATACTTGAATCATTAAAATATCTGGAATCGGCGCTTTTAGCGTATTCTTTAAAAAACATATCCCCAGAAAACATGTTCGTGGACCAGTGATCGTCTCACCTAACCCTCACTCTTGCATCCCTGGATTTAGAATGAAAGGAGACTGACTCTTGATCTCTCTCTCTCTCTCTCTCAGATGAACGGCATGGATGGAGATGTTGAATATGAGGAAATCACACTTGAGAGGGTTAGGATTTTCTCTTCTTTTGAGCTCTGTTTTTTCCTTTTTCTCAAAGGAGTTTAAAATGGACAATTCTCTCATCATTTACTCACTCAGCCTCATGTCATCTTAAACTCATATGGCTTTTTTTCTTCTGCAGAACACAAACGAAGATATTTTGATGGAGATACGATGGGAATATGTCAATACAATGCATGTCAATGGGGTCCAAAACTTCAAAAACACATAAAGACATCATAAAGGTAATCCATAGGTCTCCAGTGGTATAATCCATGTCTTCTGAAGTGTGTCAAACGTGAGGAAGTGTTATTGAGCTTCAAATCATGATCATGAGAAGGAGACTGCAGACGTCAAGATTTATCGTGAAAAAGGAGTTACATTTTGGTCTGATTGTCACCCAGAGCTGATCGTCTATCTTCAGAAGACATGGATTAAACCACTGGAGGCGTATGGATTACTTTTATGATGCCTTTATGTGCTTTTTGGAGCTTGGAAGTGTGTGACCCCATTGACACCTGTTCTCTCCATCAAAATATCTTCATTTGTGTTCTGCAGAAGAAAGAATGTTATATGAGTTTGAGACGGCATGAGGGTGAGTAAATGATGAGACAATTTTAATTTTGAGGTGAACTGTTCCTTTAAGTATCAGCATTTCTGTATGAACATTAGTGTGTGTGTGTGTGTGTGTGTGTGTGTGTGTGTGTGTGTGTGTTCAGGGTAACTCTGGTCTGGGCTTCAGTATAGCTGGTGGGACTGATAACCCTCATATAGGAGATGATCCCAGTATCTTCATCACTAAGATCATACCAGGAGGAGCAGCAGCACAGGACGGCAGACTGAGGTAACACACACACACACACACACACTTACTGAAGTAATGTATACATTATTACCATGTCCTCTATGTAACCCAACAAGACTCCTTCATTCACAGCTCTTTCTGTCTTTGTGTTTCAGGGTGAACGACAGCATTCTCTTCGTAAATGATGTTGACGTGAGAGAAGTCACTCATAGTTTTGCGGTGGAGGCGTTGAAGGAGGCGGGGCCTATTGTACGACTCTATGTGCTGCGACACAAACCGTCAGCCGAAAAAATCACAGATATTAAACTCATCAAAGGCCCGAAAGGTGTGTGTGAATCTAGAGCAGGGCTAGCCAACTGGCCAAATCCGGCCCGCTAATCACTTATCTGGCCCTCCGACTGATTTTGATAAAATTGCGTCGCAGTCTGAAACATTCGAGCTCTCGCTGTGCGTAATTCAGTGGTGAGTTTAACAACACTTAGTGGCGCGTGCAACAGCATCAGCGGTCATCAGAAGCGATCGGTGGTCCAGTTCTGGACCAGAGCACGAGCGTTTTTAAGCTTGTCTGGGCATAGTTCAGTTACACTGCTCTCCAAAACATGAACCAGCAACCTTAAAGTGAGCACATTTTAATACGTCTTATATTCAATCAAATGCATTTACGTGAATTGCGTTGCTACTCAGTGCAGTCAAATCTACAGACTTAAAAATATACATCACAGCTGTTACAGGAGTGATGTATGCTGATATGCACAACCTATTCTTACAAAAGATAAATCGATGTTGAAAACTGACCCTTCAAAGAAAATGCTTTTATTCTCCATATTTTATCTTTCATCTGAAATTATTTGATTAACTTCATTGTAGAGATCGTAGAATGATGCGAGAAGTAAGAAAGATGACTCAATACCCGGATGTGCGGTCGCAGAAATACCAGACTGCTAGATGTTGCCATTGACCAATCAGAATCGAGTATTCCAGAGACCCGTTGTATAAATAAATACTAACTAATGGTGTGGGGGGGGTGCTTAAATGTCATGAAAATAATGTCACAATGCAAAAACATCCTTGTGTGCTCAAAATGCGGCTTATTTTTTAATGTTAAATATAATGTCTTATTTTTCTTTTTTTGATTCTGAGGTGAGCTGGATGTGGTCTTCGAAGGTTTCATACTGAATCAGCCGATTTTTGCTAAAAGCTCGGCAGATCTGATTGGCCGTTTTGGTGTGTTGCAGGTTTGGGATTCAGTATTGCGGGCGGTGTGGGTAACCAGCACGTCCCGGGCGATAACAGCATCTACGTCACAAAGATCATTGAAGGCGGAGCTGCACATAAAGACGGACGGCTGCAGATAGGAGACAAAATTCTTGCTGTGAGTTTTGACGTAAACACACATACTGATCTAGAAACTAATGTTCATGTTCTGCTGAACCTGCTAAAAAAACACAAACCATCAGATCACTCTGTCCCGATGCGTGTCTTTAGATTCAGCCCTAATAATACTAATAATGATGAGTGTGTGTGTAGGTGAATAATATGTATTTAGAGGAGGTGATGCATGAAGACGCTGTAGCAGCGCTGAAGAACACAGGAGAGATTGTTTATCTGAGAGTGGCCAAAACTCAGTATCATCCTCAGCATCAACATCATCAAGAAACCTACAATCCCCCTGACATCACCAGCTGTGAGTACACACATCTGCACATTTAGTTATTTAGCAGACAATTTTCAAAATATTTGAATACTTGTTTAAAGAGTGGTCTTGTTCAGTTTGACACGTTTTTGTCATTTTGCACATTATCGTCAACGAAAAGTTTATTTTATCGACTAAAATGTTATAACACTGTAGTGTACAACACACTGACAAACACAAAGTGTACTACATCTATTGATTTAACATTTCAAACTAACACTCTTCTTTTAGTCAAATGTTTTGTTTGAAAAGTGTGCACTTGTTTAATATTTTGTTATCATTGAATGCACTGACATTCAGACATTAAGTGACACAAGTGAGTGAATACTTTACTGGGGCCAGTGTTTTTATACACACAAATACAGTCCTGATTCACCAAATAAATCTCATTTGATGTGTCATGTTTACTGGCGGTTGAGTTTAATGTTTATTGGTGTTTTTTGTAGCGTATTCTGCTCATATGGACATGTCTGATTACCCACAAGCCCTCAGTCCCTCATCTCCACGCTGTTACTCTCCCATTCCTAAAGCCCTGCTGATGGATGATGACATACCCAGGTAATTACACACACTTATCAAAGACTTATGTTGTTTTTACATATTGTTAACCCTTTAAGCTCGGATGGGCCAAATCAGAAGTGTTCTGTTTTGATAATTTATTAAAAATGTTGCACTGTTCATATTATTGTAATCAGTAAAAACATCAAACTCATCAAATAGTCATGTGTCATATGTTGTTGGAAAGCTCTCAAAGAGTAAAATACAACCAGCCTATTTGTTTTACTCACAGACACAAATATAGCGAGTAATAGCTAAGTATATGTCTTTGACCATTATGATGGTGTTGCTTATATGCTGCATTTTCACTTATAACTTCATGATAAATAAACGGAACATAAAATAACACATATCATTACTTAGAGGAGGTGATTATCTTTCAAACGAGCCCACACACAAGATAATCAGATGCATAGATCATTAGATAATCCACATGAAGCACAATGTTACATATGACCACCAGGAGATGGCGCCAAATGCATGACACAGACTCAATGATGACTCAAATGACACAGAATGAAACTCATTCTGTGAAATCTCATTACTAAAATCATGTCTGCATGCTATACAAACCTTTAGTCATTGTTGTGTTTGCATGTGTAATTAGTTCTTATGTACAATTATTATGTTTTATTTGTTTGGAGATGTTTTTGGACACTATGATAAATTATATTTGTAATGTTATAACTTTTGATTGCTTTGTCATATCAACACAACAATTTTCTCAGATACATTTGACATGATTGGGAACAAAACAAAAGCAGTTTTTTCTGAGACACCTTATTTACACCCAGAGATATATAAAGTCAAATCAGAAAAATAAGAAAAAAAGTCAATTTTTGGCTAATTTTTTGTGTGATCTTTCAGCAGTTTCTTAAGCTGAGAGTCTCAGAATGTATCATAATCTATATCATTAATAAAAGTGAAAAGTTTTCTTTACAATGATACCAAACACTTGACCCTACTTGTTTTTTTTTCTGAGTTATAAGCCTTTAATTTTGGGTATGCCACTGAAACAGGAAATCTTTAAAAAAGGGTTAAAGAGTTTTTTCCCCTAAACTACTGAAAGATGAGTTTTGTAACGGTGTGTTTGTGCTGGTCAGGGAGCCGAGGCGTGTGGTGATTCTCAGGGGTTCTACAGGTTTGGGCTTTAATATCGTGGGCGGTGAGGATGGTGAGGGAATCTTCATCTCATTTATTCTAGCGGGCGGAGCAGCGGATCTGAGCGGAGAACTCAAGAAAGGAGATCAAATATTGAGTGTACGTCAAACCATAACTATACTACTACTGTACTGTAGTGCTCTTGTTAGTGTACTGTGAACTGTTGTTGTGATGTTTGCAGGTGAATGGTGTGGATCTGCGTCATGCGACTCATGAACAGGCTGCAGCGGCGCTCAAGAACGCAGGACAGACAGTCACTATCATCGCCCAGTACAGACCAGAGGGTGAGACACATCACAACACACCTCTGTGCCAGAGTGCATCTCATAATGCAATATATGACATTCTTCTACAGTCAGTTGTCTTTTAGCTCAACTTTTCTCATGACGGAGCAATTGTTTGGCCAGAATCTTGCTTAGCAAGCTAGTTAAACTGTCAACATGTTTATAGCCAGCTTTGTTAGATGCAAGAACACGCATTCAATTTGGACAACAGGACTGCACGCTTGTAATGTATCAACCAGGCCTACACATCTGTGTTTGTGTACTTGTGAGAAAGTGACAAAGAACAGAATAAATAAGGCTTTATTGTGTGTGTTTAGAGTACAGCAGATTCGAGGCGAAGATTCATGACTTGCGTGAGCAGCTGATGAACAGCAGTTTAGTTTCTGCAGCAGCATCATTACGGAGCGGAAAGAGAAGCTTCTTCATCAGGTACTGAATACACAAACACACACACTCACAAACACACAACATACACACACAACACACACACAACACACACACACAACACACACTCACAAACACACAACACACACAACACACACACACACACACACTCACAAACACACAACACAACACACACACAGCACACTACACACACAACACACACACACAACACACACACACACTCACAAACACACACACTCACTCACACACACACACTCACAAACACACACACACACAACACACACACACTCACAAACACACACACAACACACACACATACACACAACACACACACACACATACACACAACACAAACACACACACACACACACCACACACTCACTCACACACACAACACACACACACACAACACACACTCACAAACACACACAACACACACTCACAAACACACACACAACACACAACACGCACTCACACACAACACACACACAAACACAACACACACACACAAACACACACAACACACACTCACAAACACACACACACAACACACACGCACAAACTCACAAACACACACACACTCACAACTCACACACAACACACTCACACACAACACACACTCGCACACACAACACACACACAAACACACACACACACAACGTACAACACACAAACACACACACAACACACACATTCACACACACACACACAAACACACCCACAACACACACATACACACACTCACAATACACACTCACACACAACACACAAACACACACACACACGCGCACGCACACACACACACACACAAACATACACACAAACTCTCACACACACAATACACAAACACAACACACACTCACACACACACACAACACACAAACACACAACACATCCACTCACACACACAACACACACACTCACAACACACAAACACACACAACATACACACAACACACACACACAACACACTCACCCACACAAACACACACACAATACACACGCACACACACAAACACACACAAACTCACACACACAACACAAACACACATACATACACACACACAACACACACACACACACTCACAACACACAAACACACACAGCATACACACACAACACACACACACAACACACAAACACACACACAATACACACGCACACACACACACAAACACACACAAACTCACACACACAACACAAACACACACACTCACACAAACACTGCACACACACAACACACACACACTCACAAACACACACATATACACAACACACACATGCACTCACAAACACACACACTCACACATACATTCACACAGACACACACACACACAACACACACAAAACACACAACACTTACATTATGAGGACTCTCCATAGACTTCTGTTGTTTTTATACTGAGCTAATATTTCCTCTAAACCTACACAAACCTTTTTGCATTTTTACATTTAAATTAAGATATTTCTTAAATTTGATTAGAGAACTATTCACAAACAATGAACTGTGTCTGGTAAAAATGCCATATATTTACATGCGCTGGTTTAGTGCTGGATTTACTAAAGGAATTACACAGATCAGGCAACAGTGCAAACACAATTTGATTGCTCGATCCACAATCTTTCGGGCTGGTTCTGAGCATCACTCCATTATTGTGATCCAGACACATGAATCATCTTATTAACATGATAAAACACACATCCGGATATATGAAGTCATAACACTCTTTATCATCATTTATATCATGATCAACAGAAAATGTGTCTATTAGTAATAGTGTGAAATATCGTGAATAAAGTGCTAAATTAATAATGAGCCTAATTTACATAGAAAGGAGGTGTGTTTGCTTGGAAAGGAATGACAGTGACTTCATTTATGCACTCAAGATGCAGCACTATTTCAGCACTGATTGCACTGCTTAGACTGCAGCACATTGCGGGTGGTTAATGAATATGAGGAAGGTATATATCGGAAAGCCTGCTGTACTCGCGTACACGCCACAGTCACGCCACTGTGCCCGTTTGCTTGGGTGTCTGCAGAAAAATGTTAAATGCTGGTAAAACCCTGTCCATGTTTCTTCAATTCTCTCAGTCTCACCTGAAGCCCCACCCACTGATAGAGAAGCCCACGCTGCGCACATGGATATTTACATATTGTGATATACACGATATAGCAACATCTCTTTCGATTGACACTTTATATCGTCACCACGATATATTTCGTCATATCTCCCAGCCCTAATACACATTTTCCAAGAACATTTTCAATTATCACTCTTTTGTACACCCATCTTTGCAGTAGTAGCAGTGTCATCAGAAATTACAATAACAGATTGTAATCCGTGTATATTTGTGACGAAAAGGAGGGTGGGGCTGGGCCGTGACTACACACGCCCGGCCCCCAATTGGACTAATCAGCCGAGGAGAGGGATAAGTGCAGCGGAACGCGGCAGTTCGGGAGAGAGAGAGCTACAGGCAGCTGCCATGTTTGTTTGTGTTGTGTGTCATTTTGTTTCATTAAATATTATTTTGACTGTTCAGCCGGTCCACGCCTCCTCCTCTCCCATTTTTAACCTTGTTACATTGGTGCCAAAACCCGGGAAGGAGGAGGTATGTGCTGTCGTAGAGTCCTCGCCACTGCTATCCACCCAAAGGAGCAGCCGCGGCTGTCCGCTGGGGGATGGAGGAGTTGCTGCCGGCTGCCTGGACATGGAGGAATGGCCGCCGTCCACAAGGGGAGAAGGGGCTCGCTGCCAGCCGCCTGGAATGGTGGAGCCACTGCTAGGGGCGGAGGAGTTCCCTACCGGCTGGCAAAACGCGGAGGGGCGTTCCATCCGCCAGGGGTCAGAGGACTGGCTCCGGTCCGCCCGGGGAGGAGCGGCTGTCGTCCGCCAGAGGGTTGGGGAGTGATCAAGGACCAGGCGATGGCGTGTCTGGGAACCGGCGAGCAAGTTTTTTTTTCTCTTTCTCGTTGTCACTCCGCCATGCCCTTTCCCTCTCCTTGTACCCCTCCCCAGCCCTAGAGAGGCGGGGGAAAGCCTGTCGGCAGGCACAGCCAGAAGGGGCTAATCAGCCGAGGAGAGGGATAAATGCGGAGGAACGTGGCAGTTCAGGAGAGAGAGAGCCACATGCAGCTGCCATGTGTGTGTTTGTGTTCTGTGTCGTTTTTTTATTCATGAAATATTATTTTGACCATTCAGCCGGTCTCCGCCTCCTCCTTTCCCCATTTTAACCTTGTTACAATATTGTTGCCGTGTGTTGCATATTAGCGCCATTAATGCAGAATGTAAACATGACAAATTACACATTATCTACTGCATATTACTTTAAATCATCATCGAGTGGTTAAAACAGCTTTTTTTTACTGATCTTGTGTGAATTCTTCACACAGAATGAGGCATGAAATCATTGATAACACATTTTAGTGTCACATTAGTTAAAGTGTTTCGTCCTCATATATAAACGCACCTCTAAACGCCTCCCTCGGTGTGATGCTTTCTGAATGTTCGTAAACAGTTTAACATTGCTCAATTTTTTTTGAGCGAAGAACGAAGAAGAACTTTGCTGTGAGTATACTGGGTACGGGTGGGCGATATGACCATAATCTTATATCACAATATATTAGTATTTAATATAAGTTTTCTGGAAATCTACTTCTTTTTTTGGGGGGGGGGGGGGGGGGGGATTTTGCAGATTACATTACAGATGTCGCACCTGTTTTAATAACAATGTCCTCTTCATGTTCTGTGGATATGTGTTGTGTATATGTATATATATGATATGTATATGATAGTGATCCCGCTCTACGCTCTCCTGTCTGTGGAGCACTAATATCAGGAAGTCTGCTGGACTTGCGCGCACTTGCGTGCTCCAGAAATAGCGCATGTCACATTCATATGAAAAACATTATAGAGACATTTTGGCCTTGCCCATTTCCCAGAACTCCTGTTTCCCATCTTGACCTTGTCTGTCTCTCTCTCTCCCTGTCTCTCTGCAGGGCTCTGTTTGACTATGATAAGACGTTAGACTGTGGCTTCCTCTCTCAGGCCGTGAGCTTCAGGTTTGGAGATGTGCTGCAGGTGTTTGACTGCAGTGATGAGGAATGGTGGCAGGCCGCAAAACTCTCTGCACACGGAGAACTGGAGGAGACCGGATACATTCCCAGCAAGAGGAGGTGTGTGTGCACCTGTAGTGGCCATTGTGTGATACATTTACAATCAACCATAAGAGATAAATGTCAATGTGTGTTAGAATAATATCATGAATTGCTGTAGAGTCGAAAGGAAGGAGTGGTCTCGTATGAAGACCAGAGGCAGAGACGTCATCAGTGGTGAGTGTGTGTGTGTTTCAGAATAAAGTGATTGATTATATGATTTATATCTGTGAGATTCACACTTGTCCTCGTACATTGTGTGTGTGTGTGTGTGTGTGTGTGTGGTGTTCAGGACGCAGTGAATACATTGTAAGCTACGAGACGGTGATACAGACTGAAGGTGAGTTTGATTGAAATTGGAGGTAAATAAGTCCACAGGGGGCAATGTTAAGTGTGATGTCATTTCCTTTTCCACAGTGCACTATGCGCGTCCCGTCATTATCCTCGGGCCGAGCAAGGATCGTGTTAACGATGATCTTCTGTCTGAGTTCCCGGACAAGTTTGGTTCCTGTGTTCCGCGTGAGAGTTCACGCAACTAAACACAACAGTTCCAAAAATCAATTATTATATTTATAATCCAGGAAAAAATCTCTGACCTGTCATGTAAACAATTCTGTAAATAAAGACTTGATGAGATTTTACTTCCTGTGTTTGGCAGACACGACACGGCCGAAGCGCGACTATGAGATGGATGGACGGGACTATCACTTCGTGTCATCACGGGAACAGATGGAGAAAGACATTCAGAGTCACAGATTCATTGAGGCCGGACAATATAACAGCCACCTGTACGGGACCAGCGTCCAGAGTGTGAGACAGGTCGCAGAACAGGTGAGACAGACAGACACTTGTTCTAGAGATGTGCACTGATCAATCGCTATCGACCGATATTCACTTCCAATGACTCAGGGATGTGATTCTTACGGATTAATCCGGAATTCAAGTTTTTCAGACCTAAAAATGTGACCCCACGTGAATTCATCCATTTAAAACCAAAGAGGGGGGAGGGGCTTAATATCCTGTCCTGTGCATTCTCGATAAGCACTTTTCATTCAACCTTCCCTTGGATAGCGCCACTGCTGTTTCAGCGCTTCCATGCTGCTTTCCCCTTTAACTCGCGGCGTGCACAAGAAAATGTCCTTTCGTACTAGCGAAGTATCAGTGAGAATCACTTCAGTGGTGGAGTGGGAAGTGGGTTTCCGAAATGTTGGCTTGCAAGTATATTTACATTTTTAGCACATTTTTTAGACTTGGCTTACCTGTTAATTATTTTCAACAATGTGCTGACTGTTATAATATGTAACTTTAACTTGGTGATTTTTGTTCACCAGGCTATTAGGGTTTCTCTTATTGGTCCTCCACTGCCTATTCATTCAATTGTTTTCAATAAATATGCCTATATTGGCTAACATTCGTTTTAATGTACAATGATCATAATGCAAGGCAATATGTTGCAAATATATGCCATTTTTCAGTGGCATTTAGAATTACATTTAGCTATTGGAATAGATGAAATATTTCAATGGGTTGCATATACACACACTGTTTTTTAATATTATTATTTTGACTGTTTGATGGTTTTACCTTTTAAACTAGCCGACTACCAAATTTCCGTTTAAACTTTTGTGAAATGAGTCGTTGTGCACATCCCTAATACAAAAAGAGTCTGGGTTGTTCGCTTCAGTCAGCGCTGTGTGAGCTAGCGGCGCCCTCTAGTGGGTGTGTTAGACATACAGGTGTGCAGCAAAATTACATGATCCAACCTTTACCATATTACAATTCAAACTGCAAAGCTTGTCAAAGAGATCCCTTCTCAAATGTTGGCTAGAGATGTAGCAAGCTTGAAACATGTCACATTTGTCTGTTATCTCTTTTTTAAAAAAAATTTTTTATGGGGTGTCGCTGTCTTTGTGCGGTACTTTTTCCTGCTTTTTTGTCCTTTGCCGATCACATGCCTGATGACTCGATAGGTGGTCTCATAATTTCATCACAAAAGTTGCGCATTTATCGACATTAATAAAGGGCAATATAAATTAATAAAGGGCATTAATAAATGAACAATTATGTTTTTTTTGCGGGGAGGTGGGGGTTTCATAATTGTGCAGCCCTAATTACAGGTGTGTGTTGACCTAATGTTGAAATTCCTTGTGTTTGATGCATGTGCTGAGACAAAAAGAGAGAAATTCATGAGATTTGTGTGTGTGTGTTTTCAGCAGGGGAAACACTGTATTCTGGATGTTTCTGCTAATGCTGTGAGGAGATTACAGGCTGCTCAACTTCACCCCATCGCCATCTTCATCAGACCCTCCTCACTGCAGAATGTACTGTGAGTCTGTGTGTGTGTGTGTGTGTGTGTGTGTGTGTGTGTGAGTGTGTGTGTGAGTGAGTGTGTGTGTGTGTGAGTCTGTGTGTGTGTGTGTGTGTGTGTGTGTGTGTGTGTGAGTCTGTGTGTGTGTGTGTGTGTGTGTGTGTGTGTTTTCAGCTTGTTCTGTGTTCAAACTGATGTAAATGACAGTGTTTGGGAATGTTATTTTAAAAATAAACAGTGTTACATTATTGCATTACTCCTAAAAAGTAACGTATTGTCTTGCAGGTGTTTAAATTAGGGCTGAGTAAAAATGTTGATTTCCCGATACATCGTGATCTTCATTTGAATGATCTCGGTATCGATTCTTAAATCCCAGGATTTTTTACTCTATGCGCAACCACTACAAAGCGATGAGAGGAAATCACTCGCATTAACAACCAAATTTCATGCTATGCGACTAAAAATGTATATATTTGGCAACTGGCTTGCGATCAAACCGGTGCGATTACACTAGACTGGGCTCAGATGCGTGCGATCAAACCGGTGCGATTACACTAAACTGGACTCAGACACGTACGATCAAACCGGTGCGATTACACTAGACTGGGCTCAGACGCGTACGATCAAACCGGTGCGATTACACTAGACTGGGCTCAGACGCGTACGATCGAACCGGTGCGATTACACTAGACTGGGCTCAGACGCGTACGTTCGAACCGGTGCGATTACACTAGACTGGGCTCAGACGCATACGATCAAACCGGCACGATTGCACTAGACTGGGCTCAGACGTGTGCGATCGAACCGGTGCGATTACACTAGACTAGGCTCAGATGCGTGCCATCAAACCGGTGCGATTACACTAGATTGGGCTCAGACGCGTGCCAACAAACCGGTGCGATTACACTAGATTGGGCTCAGACGCTGACTACCATCCCTGGAGTCGTGAGTTCGTGCTATCAAACCGGCACGATTACACTAGATTGGGCTCAGACGCGTGCCATCAAACCGGCACGATTACACTAGACTGGGCTCAGACGTGTGCGATTACACTAGACTGGGCTCAGAAGCGTGCAATCAAACCGGTGCGATTACACTAGACTGGGCTCAGACACGTGCGATCAAACCGGCGCGATTACACTAGACTGGGCTCAGACGCGTGCGATCGAACCGGTGCGATTACACTAGACTGGGCTCAGACGCGTGCGATTACACTAGACTGGGCTCAGAAGCGTGCGATCAAACCGGCGCGATTACACTAGACTGGGCTCAGAAGCGTGCGATCAAACCGGCGCGATTACACTAGACTGGGCTCAGACGCGTGCGATCAAACCGGTGCGATTACACTAGACTGGGCTCAGACGCGTGCGATCAAACCGGCGCGATTACACTAGACTGGGCTCAGACATGTGCGATTACACTAGACTGGGCTCAGACGTGTGCGATTACACTAGACTGGGCTCAGACACGTGCGATCAAACCGGCGCGATTACACTAGACTGGGCTCAGACGCGTGCGATCAAACCGGTGCGATTACACCAGACTGGGCTCAGACGCGTGCGATCAAACTGGCGCGATTACACTAGACTGGGCTCAGAAGCGTGCGATCAAACCGGCGCGATTACACTAGACTGGGCTCAGACGCGTGCGATCGAACCGGTGCGATTACACTAGACTGGGCTCAGACGCGTGCGATTACACTAGACTGGGCTCAGACGCGTGTGATTACACTAGACTGGGCTCAGACGCGTGCGATCAAACCGGCGCGATTACACTAGACTGGGCTCAGACGCGTGCGATTACACTAAACTGGGCTCAGACACGTGCGATCAAACCGGCGCGATTACACTAAACTGGGCTCAGACACGTGCGATCAAACCGGCGCGATTACACTAAACTGGGCTCAGACACGTGCGATCAAACCGGTGCGATTACACTAGACTGGGCTCAGACGCGTGCGATTACACTAGACTGGGCTCAGACGCGTGCGATTACACTAGACTGGGCTCAGACGCGTGCGATCAAACCGGCGCGATTACACTAGACTGGGCTCAGACACGTGCGATCAAACCGGCGCGATTACACTAAACTGGGCTCAGACACGTGCGATCAAACCGGCGCGATTACACTAGACTGGGCTCAGACGCGTGCGATCAAACCGGCGCGATTACACTAGACTGGGCTCAGACGCGTGCGATCAAACCGGCGCGATTACACTAGACTGGGCTCAGACGCGTGCGATCAAACCGGCGCGATTACACTAGACTGGGCTCAGACGCGTGCGATCAAACCGGCGCGATTACACTAAACTGGGCTCAGACACGTACGATCAAACCGGCGCGATTACACTAGACTGGGCTCAGACACGTGCGATCAAACCAGCGCGATTACACTAAACTGGGCTCAGACACGTGCGATCAAACCGGCGCGATTACACTAGACTGGGCTCAGACGCGTGCTATCAAACCGGTGCGATTACACTAGACTGGGCTCAGAAGCATGCGATCAAACCGGCGCGATTACACTAAACTGGACTCAGACGTGTGCCATCAAACCGGCGCTATTACACTAGACTGGGCTCAGACACGTACGATCAAACCGGTGCGATTACACTAGACTGGGCTCAGAAGCGTGCGATCAAACCGCCGCGATTACACTAAACTGGACTCAGATGCGTACGATCAAAATGGTGTGATTACACTAGACTGGGCTCAGAAGCGTGCAATCAAACCGGCGCGATTACACTAGACGGGGCTCAGACGCGTGCGATCAAACCGGCGCGATTACACTAGACTGGGCTCAGAAGCGTGCAATCAAACCGGCGCGATTACACTAGACTGGGCTCAGATGCGTACGATCAAACCGGTGCGATTACACTAAACTGGGCTCAGACACGTGCCATCAAACCGGCGCTATTACACTAGACTGGGCTCAGATGCGTACGATCAAAATGGTGTGATTACACTAGACTGGGCTCAGACACGTGCCATCAAACCGGCGCGATTACACTAGACTGGGCTCAGATGCGTACGATCAAAATGGTGTGATTACACTAGACTGGGCTCAGACACGTGCCATCAAACCGGCGCGATTACACTAGACTGGGCTCAGACACGTGCCATCAAACCGGTGCGATTACACTAAACTGGGCTCAGACACGTGCCATCAAACCGGCGCGATTACACTAAACTGGACTCAGATGCGTACGATCAAAATGGTGTGATTACACTAGACTGGGCTCAGACGCGTGCCATCAAACCGGCGCGATTACACTAGACTGGGCTCAGACGCGTGCCATCAAACCGGCGTTATTACACTAAACTGGGCTCAGACACGTGCGATCAAACCGGCGCGATTACACTAGACTGGGCTCACAAGCGTGCAATCAAACCGGCGCGATTACACTAGACTGGGCTCAGACACGTGCGATCAAACCGGCGCGATTACACTAGACTGGGCTCACAAGCGTGCAATCAAACCGGCGCGATTACACTAGACTGGGCTCAGATGCTTGCGATCAAACCGGTGCGATTACACTAAACTGGGCTCAGACACGTGCCATCAAACCGGCGCGATTACACTAGACTGGGCTCAGACGCGTGCCATCAAACCGGTGCGATTACACTAGATTGGGCTCAGACGCTGACTACCATCCCTGGAGTCGTGAGTTCGAATCCAGGGTGTGCTGAGTGACTCCAGCCAGGTCTCCTAAGCAACCAAATTGCCCCGGTTGCTAGGGAGGGTAGAGTCACATGGGGTAACCTCCTCGTGGTCGTGATTAGTGGTTCTCGCTCTCAATGGGGCGTGTGGTAAGTTGTGCGTGGATCGTGGAGAGTAGCATGAGCCTCCACATGCTGTGAGTCTTCGCGGTGTCACGCACAACGAGTCACGTGATAAGATGCGCGGATTGACGGTCTCAGAAGCGGAGGCAACTGAGACTTGTCCTCCGCCACCTGGATTGAGGCGAGTAACCGCACCACCACGAGGACCTACTAAGTAGTGGGAATTGGGCATTCCAAATTGGAAGAAAAAAAAAGAAAAAACAGTGCTATATATATATATATATATATATATATATATATTTATATATATAGTTCGGGTTATATATCTAACTGTACTGTATAAATGTGTGTGACAGTAGTGTTTGTTGTTGTTGATTACAGAGATATAAGCAAACGTTTGACAGAAGAACAAGCGAGAAGAGCTTTAGACCGAGCCATCAAACTAGAGCAAGACTTCATCGAGTGTTTCTCAGGTATAATCTTCTCATGATGTGATTGAATATGGATGAATCAAATGATCCAGTCATAGTATTTTGATTGAACACAGGTAAACTGAAGTGCTTTAGTAGCAGGTTAAACACCTCACTCAAACACATCCTATTTATATGAGATTATTCGGATAAATCCACAACATAAATATAGTATTATAACATCTGCACACACAATGAATCCAATGAACAAGTGAATGTGAACGAAGTTACGCACTTGCATTACTTGTGTTGTTAATAATCTGTTTCCATAACACTGCGTGAAATGTATGATTGTGGTATTATTGTGTGTATAAAATAGTGTTTCCTGCACCGCCTTTCAGTGCCGCAGCAAAAAAAGAAACTGAAGTTGTGAGCTTGCAATATGAATTGAATGTGATGAGATAAAAAGAGTGCATGCCACAAAATAACACAATAACAACATGTCTTTCTATTGCATTGTGTAGGACTGAACAATCCATCGAAATAAAATCAAGATATGACCTTATGTGAATATTAGATGTGCATGTTATATTTACTGATTTAGTACTATAGGTACTCTCACTAGAAGTGGCCGTCCAGTCAAGATGACTCAAAGGGAAAGTTTAATGGGGTGTGTTCAATAAAGACATGAATGATTATAATTATTTGTGTGTTGTTATCTTCAGCACATTGTGTTTGTCTATACTTGATGAGATCACATTTTATGACCAATTAATGCAGATAATTCTGAAGGGTTTACCAGTGTAAATAATATAATATAAAAACTAAAATCCAATTTTCTATAAGAATGATATTAATAGCAAGCGCTGAATTCTGTAGAAAACACTGTTATACAGAATGTTTCAGTCTTTTATACAACTGTTTATTACACTGAAAATGTTGACATGTTTGTGTGTGTGTGTGTGTGTGTGTGTGTTGTAGCGATCGTGGAAGGCGACAGCTTCGAGGAGATCTACCATCATGTGAAGTCTGTGATCGAGGAACAGTCTGGACCGTATATCTGGATACCAGCAAGAGAAAGACTGTAAAACACACACACACACAACTGAAGACTCCCATCAGGAACACAGGAGAGATGTGTGATGAGAGAACCTGTCCAGCTCACAATCAGAAAACATTTTGGTGGTGAAATGTGAGTTGAACATGTTCTTAACAGGTTTCATGAGATTCACCCTTTGAATTTCATGGAAATCAGTGGGACTTTGTCTAGTGTGTGTGTGTGTGTGTGTGTGTGTGTGTGTGTACATGAGCCGCTGCTACTGATGACTACTATGATAATAGAGGTGTTTATATGGGTGTTTTCATGGTGATTGTGAGCTCAGTGAGTGCAACACAATGTCTGAGGCAATATAGACATAAGCACTGGGCACTTTACTAACACACACACACACATCAGTCTACACACACAGGAAACACTGACATGTGTGTGTCTCATTGTGATGTGTCTCTATAGGGCTACAGTTTACATATAATAAACACTAAACTGCACAGGGAGAGAAACGTGTGAGTGTGTGTGTGTGATTAAGAGCATTAGATTCATTCTTTTAGTGACAGAGACATTTTATGATTTGTGTGTGTGTGAGGAGAACTGTTGTTTATGATTATTAATATACTGTATATATATATATATATATATATATATATATGAATATTCTACAGCTGTACATACAGACTCAGATGATATGAACCAATGGGGCTTTAAACACATAAACACTGCACTTCTCTGAGCCAAAACGACCCACAATCCACCTCACTGCCCATACAAACATACATGACACACGTCTGTCATTCCTGTCAATACACCGCTCTCAGTCTCAAACATTCAACCAAAGTGATTTTCTGCTTTAGTTTGTGTGAATATGACGTTTAAATTCAGTTTGTCATTGACTTTTACACATTTACACTCATTGAAGTGGCGCGGGGAAACAGTCGCTCTGTATAATGTGAAATAAATATATTTCCTGTTGTAAACTAGCTCTAAAATACTCAGATGATAAATGACATTAAAATGTTTTAATAATTGCACAGGCTCATGTGTTTATTTACAGGTGTGTCGAAGTGGATTTATGAACATTTTAAGCTCAGTGTGTTAGTGATTCTCTGTGACTTACTACCATACTACTCATACTATTACTGTAGTATGCACTATTTACTGTGTGTGCACTATGGGAATTTTCTGTACATTTGCTCAAGTGTGTAGTATGCACTAGAGTACATAATGAAATGTGATCAACCTGACCTTCCATTTCCAGTGACAAATGAACTTTAAGTTAAATCAGCCGTGGTTTTATCGTCTCTTTGATTATTTGATTAGACTGAATTGGATTAAAAATGCAAAATAACCATTTTTACTCCTCAGTTGATGACTGGATGCCACTCAGCGAATTAAACATGAAACATAATGAGGTCATGTGACAACAATGTTGCATACTGCTGTTTGAAGCATTTATCATTGCATGATGTTTCACTGACTTGTTTGAAATAGTATGCAGTATACAGTACATACTACACCATATGGAGGAAGTACAATATTAGTATTCTGTTCTGATCGGAGCTGTGAGTGTGTGTGTGTTTTTGTGTGAGCGTGTGTGTATGTGTATGTGTGTGTGTGTTTGTGTGAGTGCGCATGTGTGTGTGTGTGTGTGTGTGTGTTTGTGTGAGTGCGCATGTGTATGTGTATGTGTGTGTGTGTGTGTTTGTGTGAGTGCACATGTGTATGTGTGTGTGTGTTTGTGTGAGTGTGCATGTGTGTGTGTATGTGTGTGCAAATGTGTTTGTGTGTGAGTGTGTTTGTGTGTGAGTGTGTATGTGTGTGTTTGTGTGAGTGTGCATGTGTATGTGTGTGTGTGTGTATATGTGTGCAAATGTGTTGTGTGTGTGTGTGTGTGTGTATATGTGTGTGCGAGTGTGTTTGTGTGTGTGTGAGTGTGTGTGTGTGTGTGTGTGTGTGAGTGTGTGACAAATGGCATTCATAAATACAGTAAATTGATCCTTATAGTAAACAATGAAAAAAGTTTTCCTTCAGGGTTAGGTTTAATCTGTAGTCATTATAATTAACTTTAATAAATAAGAAAAAGTACATGTCCTCATTTAGATTTACATAAAAGCATTAATTGCATTAAAAATAACATGTTAAATTTAAATAGTCTTAGTTAATATACTGTATGTTGGCAGCCCTTGAGAATACTTAAACTCAATAAAAAAAAAATATACTAGCTAACCAAACTTAACCCCTTAAACTCAGATGGGCCCACAAGAAAAGAAAATAGTCCTCAAAATATGAATAACTACAGTCTTGATCAACACAAAATATTAATTGTTTGAAAGTTTAGAAGCTCTACTTTACAATGCATGTAGACATTATGACCAAAACTGAACAAGTGCTTTGAAATATGCAGATAAATCAGAAGTGTTCCAAAAAAATTGTACTGTAAATATTACAATCAGTAAAAACATCAAACTGATCAAATAGTCATGTGTCATATGTTGTTGGAAAGATCTTAAAGAGTAAAATACAACCAGCCTATTTGTTTTACTCACAGACACAAATATAGCGAGTAATAGCTGAGTATATGTCTTTGACAATTATGTTGATCACAAACAATAAATGGAACATAAAATATCACATATCATTACTTAGAGGAGGTGATTATCTTTCAAACGAGTCCACACACAAGATAATCAGATGTATAGATCATTAGATAATCCACATGAAGCACAATGTTACATATGACCACCAGGAGATGGCGCCAAATACATGACACAGACTCAATGATGACTCAAATGACACAGAATGAAACTCATTCTGTGAAATCTCATTACTAAAATCATGTCTGCATGCTATACAAACCTTTAGCTAATTATTTTGTGATTTTTCAGCAGTTTCTTAGGCTGAGCGTCTCAGAATGTATCATAATCTATAGCATTAAAAAATGTGAAAAGTTTTCTTTACAATGATACCAAACACTTGACCCTACTTGTTTTTTTGTTGAGTTATAAGTCTTTAATTTTGGGTATGCCACTGAAACAGGAAATCTTTAAAAACACATTCAGAGATTAAAGGGTTAAACAAAGATCAAAACATCTGAAAATCTAAAACTTAAAAGTAACAATCACAGAGTGAAAACAGCTAAAATTAAAACTAAATTAAAAATGTAAAAGTGTAATAACCTTGAAACACACATTTTACAGACTTCTATTGTGTTTTTATATTGCTAATTATTATTACTACAGACAAATTCTAAGCTTACAAGAAAACTGTGTTTTTAGAATGAGGCAGAGCCTGAAGTGAGTCATATGTCAGCAGTGTGTCTCATGTGCTTGTTTATTTGTTTATTAAGTGTGTGTGTTGTGTTTCTTTTTGAGTTTGTGTGAAATGTGGTTCTCTGCAGTAAATACTCCAAGAGAGAGAGAGAGGGTCAAAAGTTGAGGGGAACATCATTCAAATGGCATGTCACACACACACACTCACACACACACACAGTCACAGGAGACAATAAACACATTGTGTGTGTGTGTGTGTGTGTGTGTGTGTGTTGGTCATTTGTCAGTGTTATTGAGTGGATGAGTGACACTAATAACCTGTGATGACCGCAGCACATCTCTGCACTCACTCACACACTTATCTCTGACACAACACATCCATCACACACAAACACACACAGCATTGCAGATTTGACCTGTTACTCCAAACTTCTGTTGGATTCTTCATACTTCAAAAAAACTAGAGCTGTCAGAATTAACACATTAACACATGTGATTCATTTTTAAAGATGAATGCATTCATTTTTCTTAATCACTGCACTGATACACACTTCACAAACAGACACAGTGCCAGAGCCCTTCTACCAGAGCCTACAAGCTAAGAACAAAACAGCATAACGCGGCGGTCCCGTTGACAATCTATGGGCAGAACTGTCTTAAAACACTAAAGCTGACCATTATGATCTCTCCTATGATAGAGCCACGGAGGTTATCTCAGTAAATAAAATCATCTCTGACAGTGCTTCTCTGTCAGTGATAAAATGATGGAGAAAGGAGCTCTTTTTGACATACAAAACAAGCCCAGATGGGACTTGTGACAGAAAACAAGTATTCTTCAGCCTATGTAAGGCACGTTTTAATTACCACAGAAGCTTACCAAATCTTAACTATCACCAAACGCAGAATGAGACGTTTTTGTTTGCAAACACTTTTCATGGTGAGTTCAAAGCGGCGCTCGACGCTGGTGTTGCCGCTCTGACGCGAATCATGAATGCAGCTTCACGATTGCTGTAACCACAGTCTACCGGCAGATTAATATTGTGGAGGATGAGAGTGAAACGGGGGTAAAATAGGAAAGGAGGAGGCGGGAACCGGCTGAACAGTCAAAATAATGTTTAATGAAAACTTAAAAAGACAAACATAAACACACATGGTAGCTGCGTGTGGCTCTCTCTCTCTGCCAAACTGCCACATCCTGCTTGGCCTTATCCCTCTCCTCGGCTGATTAGCCCGATTGGGGCTGGCCGTGCAGACTCATGGTCCGGCCCCGCCCTCCTCCTCATCACACTCCTCCCTCCTTTGCCTTTGGGGAACCCCCGGCATGACGTACATACCCACCTTTCCAAGAGGGGGGGGGCATTGCCCTTCTGGCCGTGCCTGTCGGCAGACTTTCCCCGCCTTTTGAGACCTGGGAGGGAAAAGAGGAGAGGAAAAGAGCGAGGTGGAGTGACAGTGAGAGAGAGAGAGGAGAGAGAGAGAAAAAACATTGCTTGCCGGTTCCCAGACACACCGTCGCCTGGTCCTCGACAACTCCTCCACCCTCTGTCGGACAACAGCTGCTCCTCCCTGGGTGGACCGGAGCGAGTCCTCCGACCCCTGGTGGATGGAAAGCCCCTCCGCGTTCTGGCGGCCGGGAGCGAGCCCCTCTGCCCCTGGCAGCGGCTCCACCACTCCAGGTGGCCGGCAGCAAGCCCCTCCTCCCCTCGCAGATGGCTGCCTGGACACAGAGGAATGGCTGCCGTCTGCCGCCGTGGCTGCTTCTTTGGGTGGACGGCAGCGGCAAGGACAGAGCATCCCTCCTCCCTCCCGGGTTTTAGAACCAATGTAACAGGGTTTAAAATGGGCAAGGAGGAGGTGGTAACCAGATGAACCATCAAAATAATGTTTAATGAAAACAAAAAAAGACACAAACATAAACACACACGGCAGCTGCGTGTGGCTCTCTCTCTCTCAAACTGCCACATCCGGCTCGGCTTTATCCCTCTCCTCGACTGATTAGCCCGATTGGGGGCCTGCCGTGCGCACTCATGGCCCAGCCCCACCCTCCTCCTCGTCACAGAGAGTTTAAGAGATTTAATGCCCATGACAATAAATATACAGCCTCTGTTATGGATTAGTTCTATTACTTAGTCAAACTCCCACTTTGAATGGGGAACGTATAATGTTACTTGAATTGGTGATATTTTAGTACATTTCTATCTTTATACTGTTTTGGAAAATGTCAATAAAGCATTATATTGTTACATATTGTTTTGTTTTCTTTCCTAAGATGGAAATAAATACATTTTGACAAGAAAAGAAGTATATATAGTGTCCAATTTCAGCACTTTTAAAATCGGCGATTAATCGCGATTAACTACAAAAAAATTATGCGATTAATCGCAATGAAACATTTTAATCGACTGGCAGCAATACAAAAAACACATTAGAAAGAGACAAGCAATGTATGTGAATTAAACACACACGAGTGTGTCTGTGAGTCTCTGTATTCTTGTGTGTTTGTGCGATCTACAGTTAGCATATATAATATAAAGAGCAGCTGACTCCACAATAAATGTTTTTCAATGACGACTTCTCAAAAGAACAAAAACTTAATGAAGTAGGACTGAAGACTTTCCAGTGCTGACCCTGAATGAGATCATCAGTTATCAACAACTGAACAAGACCAAAACACAAGCATTACATACGGTACATCCCCTCTTAATATCAGATCCTCGACACCGGTGTTTGTTACTGTATTTTGGTTAGAACAAAAACCTGACTGAAGTTCCTCAGAAAGATTACGGCTGTATTTCGTGAGTGCGTAAAGCACAGTGCTACACGCAACGACCACGCGTAATGTCTTATCCAATTTTTGTGAGAGCGCTAATTCTAAGTGCAATATTTGTGCCAGCTCAAGTGGCAGTGGCATGTCCACACTTTTTTGATTGGGGTGGCCCATGTGGGGCACAGACTCATTCAAGGGTGGCATGAAGTGTAACTCAACACACCTGATATTAATAATAATACTAAGTCGAATGTTACTTAGCTAAATAACTGTTATTAAATGTTAATTCTGCAAAACACAGAAGACTCCAAATAGCATTTTGTAGTTTTTCAGCATAATTTAAGTATGTAGTGTCTCTTGAAAGTGCATAAATGTTATGGACACTGCTAATAATAAATAAAGAACAGCGCATCATTGAACACACGGTAGTTTCTTTGCAGTTTTGTGGAGATTTGGAGTTGGAGAGATGACTACTGTGATGTAATATTATCAAGTAGGCTATTGTTTTTATTTTGAGGCAATAAAGATATTGAAGATATTTCTCAATCGTATCATAGGTCTACACATAAAGATTGCGCATGCATTTCAGTTTTGTGTAAGCTGCTCAATTTAGCCATATATTGGGACTGTCAGTAATTTGATTAATTAATCAGTGCTTTAAAAACAACTTAATTAATTTGTGTTTGTGTGTGTGTGTGAGTGTATGTCTGTGTGAGTGTATGTGTGTTTGTGTGTGTATGTATGTGTGTGTCTGTGAGTGTGAGTGTGAGTGTGAGTGTGTGTGTGTGTGTGTGTGTGTGTCTGTGAGTCTGTGTGTGTGTGTGTGTTTGTGAGAGTATGAGTGTGTGTGTCTGAGTGTGTGTGTGTGTGTGTGTGTGTGAGTGTGTGTCTGTGAGTGTATGTGTGAGTGTGTGTGTATGTCTGTGTGTTTGTGTATGTGTATGAGTGTGTGTATGTGTATGAGTGTGTGTGTCTGTGAGTGTATGTGTGAGTGTGTGTGTGTGTATGTCTGTGTGTGTTTGTGTGTGTTTGTGTATGTGTATGAGTGTGCGTATGTCTGTGTGTGTGCGTATGCGTATGCGTGTGAGTGTGTGTGTGTGTCTGTGAGTGTATGTTTGAGTGTGTGTCTGTGTATGAGTGTGTGAGTGTGTGCTGTGAGTGTGTGTGTGTATGTCTGTGTGTGTGTGTATGTGTATGAGTGTGCTTATATCTGTGTGTATGGGTGTGAGTGTGTGTGTGTATCTGTATGAGTGTGTGTGTGTGTGTGTGTGTGTGTGTATGTGTCTCTGTGAGTGTATGTTTGAGTGTGTGTGTCTGTGTATGAGTGTGTGAACGTGTGTGTCTGTGAGTGTGTGTGTGTATGTCTGTGTGTGTGTGTGTGTGTGTGTGTGTATGTGTCTCTGTGAGTGTATGTTTGAGTGTGTGTGTCTGTGTATGAGTGTGTGAACGTGTGTGTCTGTGAGTGTGTGTGTGTGTGTGTGTGTGTGTGTGTGTTATGAAGTCAGTGGTGTTTCTGGTCTCATTTTTCAGTCTTTTGTGTTACTGTATCAGTGTGTCTCTGCTCATCTCATATGATCGGTGATGTCGTCCTAGAGGAATTCAGCGCATATCAAACATATCATCTCACATCTTCCTTTGTCTGTCTGTCTGTCTCATGAATTCATGTGTACTGTGTGTCTGGAGCCAGACAGGAAGTGGAATGTCACATTCAGTGAGTGAGTCTGGGGAGACAGGAGCCAGAGGTGAGACATACTGTTCCTACTTCCTGTCCTGTGATGTCATCAGGGGCACTA
>NC_059372.1:487500-495000 GCF_019703515.2 Myxocyprinus asiaticus
TGTGTGTGTGGTGTGTGTGTGTGTGTGTGTGTTTGAGTGTGAGTGTCTGTGTGTGTGTGTTTGTGTGTGTATGTTTGTGTGTATGTGAGTGTGTGTGTGTGTGTGTGGTGGGGTCTCTTTCGCAGTGAACAAAGCGAACAGCTGACGGGCTGCAAATGTTATGTTGCATCAAGTATATTAAATGAACCATGTGAAACCGCAAGAGTGGCACTCATTATTCAACAGTGAATATGTGTGTATGTGAGTGTGTGTATGTGAGTGTATGTGTGTATGTGAGTGTGTGTGTGTGTGTATGTGAGTGTGTGTGTATGTGAGTGTGTGTGTATGTGAGTGTGTGTATGTGAGTGTGTGTATGTGAGTGTGTGTGTATGTGAGTGTGTGTGTGTGTGTGAGTGTTTGTTTGTATGTGAGTGTATGTGTGTATGTGAGTGTGTGTGAGTGTTTGTTTGTATGTGAGTGTGTGTGTGTGTGTGTTTGTGTGTTTATGTGTGTATGTGAGTGTATGTGAGTGTGTGTGTGTGTGTGTGTGTGTTTATGTGTGTATGTGAGTGTGTGTGAGTGTGTGTGTGTTGTATGTGTGTGTGTGTGTGTGTGTGGTTGTGTGTTTATGTGTGTGTGTGTGTGTGTTTGTTTGTGTATGTGAGTGTGTGTGTATGTGAGTGTGTGTGTGTGTGTGTGTGTGAGTGTTTGTTTGTATGTGAGTGTGTGTGTGTGAGTGTTTGTGTGTATGTGTGTTTGTGTGTGTATGTTTGTGTGTATGTGAGTGTGTGTATATGTGAGTGTTTGTGTGTATGTGAGTGTGTGTATATGTGAGTGTTTGTGTGTATGTGTGTATGTTTGTGTGTATGTGAGTGTGTGTATATGTGTATGTTTGTGTGTATGTGAGTGTGTGTATATGTGTATGTTTGTGTGTATGTGAGTGTGTGTGTGTGAGTGTTTGTGTGTATGTGTGTTTGTGTGTGTATGTTTGTGTGTATGTGAGTGTGTGTATATGTGAGTGTTTGTGTGTTTGTGTGTATGTGTGTATGTTTGTGTGTATGTGAGTGAGTGTTTGTGTGTATGTGAGTGTGTGTATATGTGTATGTTTGTGTGTATGTGAGTGTGTGTGTGTGAGTGTTTGTGTGTGTATGTTTGTGTGTATGTGAGTGTGTGTGTATGTGTGTTTGTGTGTATGTGTGTTTGTGTGTGTATGTTTGTGTGTATGTGAGTGTGTGTATATGTGAGTGTTTGTGTGTATGTGAGTGTGTGTATATGTGAGTGTTTGTGTGTATGTGAGTGTGTGTATATGTGAGTGTGTGTATATGTGAGTGTTTGTGTGTATGTGTGTATGTGAGTGTGTGTGTATGTGTGTATGTTTGTGTGTATGTGAGTGTGTGTATATGTGAGTGTTTGTGTGTATGTGTGTTTGTGTATATGAATGGATGTTTGTAGTTGTTGAGTGTTTGTGTGTATGTGAGTGTGTGTATATGTGAGTGTTTGTGTGTATGTGTGTGTGTGTGTGTGTGAGTGTGTGTATATGTGAGTGTTTGTGTGTATGTGTGTGTGTGTGTGTAGTGTGTGTATATGTGAGTGTTTGTGTGTATGTGTGTGTGTGTGTGTGAGTGTGTGTATGTGAGTGTTTGTGTGTATGTGTGTGTGTGTGTGTGAGTGTGTGTATATGTGAGTGTTTGTGTGTATGTGTGTGTGTGTATGTGAGTGTGTGTATATGTGAGTGTTTGTGTGTATGTGTGTGTGTGTGTATATGAATGTGATGTATATGTGAGTGTTTGTGTGTAGTGTGTGTGTGTGTGTGTGAGTGTGTGTATATGTGAGTGTTTGTGTGTATGTGTGTGTGTGTGTGTGAGTGTGTGTATATGTGAGTGTTTGTGTGTATGTGTGTGTGTGTGTGTGAGTGTGTGTATATGTGAGTGTTTGTGTGTATGTGTGTGTGTGTGTATATGAATGTGATGTATATGTGAGTGTTTGTGTGTATGTGTTTGTGTGTATGTGAGTGTGTGTATATGTGAGTGTGTGTGTGTATGTGTGTGTGTGTGTGTGAGTGTGTGTATATGTGAGTGTTTGTGTGTATGTGTGTTTGTGTATATGAATGGATGTTTGTAGTTGTTGAGTGTTTGTTTTGGAGGGCTTGTAAAGCTCAGAGTAATTAAAGCTGTAGCGTCTGGAACGCAGCCTAATTAGCCAATCAAATGCCTCATTACCTCACATCCAATCAGCTGATAACTGGATGTGCCTAAATCACATATGATTTGATTGTCAATGTACATGATGACAAACATACAGTGTGATGTCACTCATCGCTCATTGTGACACACACACACACATAGGGCTGGGCGATATAGCAACGACAAATATATCTTGAAATGTCTTAAAAGTGATTTGTTTTTGTTTTCAGATGAACCATCATTTCAACTTAAGAGCCATAATAACCACCGCAACGTAGACTCAAAATAAAGTACAAATCTAGTACAAAATAATCGACATGTTTTACACATTTAGTTAACTAGTCTAAATGAACAGAAGGAAAAATATTTAATAGTTTTCATTTATATTCACTCATATACAGTAATATATATAGCAGCCTGATTAAGTATTATTTACTCCACACACTTGTGTTTTAGAACCCAGTTGAATATTATATACAGTGTTGGGTGTAATTTGACTACAAAGTAATTAGTTACTGTAATCTAATTACTTTTAGTGTAACACATTACATTTTAAATTCTTGTAATTAGATTACAGTTACGGAATGAAATTACTTTTATGTACATTCATTTGGTAACAAGTAGTTCTAAAAAAGTAATAGAGTTGAAATGTAAATTCATATGTTCATATGTTCATATGTTTGTGTTGCTATGACAGCTGAAGGGTGTGCGACAATGAACAAGGAGAAAATAGACATTATTTGAATTTACTGAGCGAAAAAAGTGTTTTAGAAAGTAACTTAAAAGTAAAGTAATTAGTAATGTGATTACTTTTTCAATGAAGTAATCAGTAAAGTAATCTAATTATAATTTTAGATAAGTAGTAAGCCATTGTATTGGATTACTTTAAATTAATGCTGATTATATAATACTGATTATTATTGTAGGGGTAAGATCATTATTATAATAATAGCACTAATACTGAATAATTATTACTAGAGCTAGACGATATATCGGTTTTACTGATTAATCGGTACCAGTAGTTGCTTTTTAGAACTATTGTTATCGGCAAAAATCTGATAGTTGAGTTTTTTTATTTCCGTGTTCCTCTGATAATTAATGTTTTTAACTGATGCGAGGGCATTCAAAGAAAAATGCGACTATATAGAAACGTCCCTCGTCAGCAACACATTGTGTCTCCAACTACAAATATTATGAATAATAATAATAATAATAATAATACATAGGCTTTAAAAAGCTTAATTTGGTTAATATTAAATATAGAGTGTTGTAACAGAGCCGAGTCTCTGTCATTTCAAAATAAGAGTCCCTGGTGTGTTTCAAGCATGTTTAGTGTTAAAAATCCCACGTTACGCACCCAACGTTCTTTTGTTCTGATGACTATTGGGATTGTGGTCTCTATGTCTGTGCCGATTAAGAAATATTGTAACATTCTATAATCGATTTTAAAAACTATCGGCTGATTAATCAGTTATCGTTCTTTCCCAAAATCTTAGTTATCGGCAAAATCCACTATCGGCCGATATCTAATTATTACTGTTATTTTGAAGATTAAATTTGATGGATACAATAATTCTTTCATATTTCACTTGGAACTTTTATTTTGTGGGAACACTGAGAGTGTGTATTTGACCGTTAACAATGTTCCTCATTATAAATCTGGATTATACGCAGTGATTTCCATCTTTTCTGTGATACTGTGTTGTGCTTTTAGATTTGTATAATAACTTGTTGCGATTCTTTAATGAGCCGCTCTGAGAGCTTTTAAAACATTGTACATCACGAGCTGATCTTTAGCACACACAGAGCAGTGAATGCCACCCATTCCCTCTGAAGCACAGAACATGTATGTCATAAAGTCACAGCCGTTTGCGGTTTAATATTGACATATGACTTCATCATAATTCTGATGTTATTATGATTAATTTAGAATCGTGAAATGAGTCTAATGACGCGCTCTTCAGGAAATACACATGGCAAATAAAAGTTGCATGAAAATGATTTCGATATTCACAATATTGTTTCATTTTATATCAACAGTAAAATCATTGCGATTATATTGTGAATATTTGATATCTTGCACACACAGACTCTTTCCACTCTATCAGTCATGATTGCACCTCAAACATTAAACAACTCAAGCCACTGAAACAAAGAAAAAGGAAGAGCAGGGAGGAGCGGGAAACATCTTTCTCTCTTCTATTGTTTCTACTGAAAACACAATGATACCCGAGAGAGAGTTAAAAAAGTGATCGAGTGACATTTTCATTTATCTCACACAGCTGAGGGCTGGCAGAATTCCTGCTCATTCCTGAGTATCCATGCAGCGGAACAGCAAAATTACAGCTCACACTGGACACACACACACACATTCACATACACACACATACGCACACACACACAAACAGACACACACACACACACACTCACACACATATACACATATACACAAACACACTCACACACATATACACATACACACATATACACATATACACAAACGCACTCACACACATATAAACCTATACATATACAGACACACACACACGTATACACAAACACACACACACACTCACACACACACTCACACACTCTCACACACACACACAAACAGACACACTCTCACACACACACACACACATTCACATACATTCACTCACACACACACACACACTCTCACACACTCTCTCACACACACACGCGCACACACACACACTCTCACACTCACACTCACACACACATTCACATACATTCACTCACACTCACGCACACGCACACACACACACACACACACATTCACATACATTCACTCACACTCTCACACACACACACACACACACTCTCACACACACACACACTCTCACACACACACTCACACACACAAACAGACACACTCTCACACACATTCACACACTCACACACAAACAGACACACTCTCACACACACACAAACAGACACACACACACTCTCACACACTCTCACACACACACACACACACACGTTGGTGCAGCTATCATTATGAGGACTCTCCATAGACATAATCATGAGTGTTTGTGTATATGAGTGTGTTTGTGTTTGTGTATATGTGTGTGTGTGTGTTTGTGCATATGTGTGTGTGTGTGTGTGTTTGTGTATATGTGTGTGTGTGTGTGTGTGTGTGTGTGTGTGTATATATATGTGTGTGTGTGTGTGTTTGTGTATATGTGTATGAGTATGTGTGTGTGTGTTTGTGTATATGTGTGTGTGTGTGTTTGTGTATATGTGTATATGTGTGTGAGTGTGTGTGTTTGTGTATATGTGTGTGTGTGTGTGTGTTTGTGTATATGTGTGTGAGTGTGTGTGTTTGTGTATATGTGTGTGTGTGTGTTTGTGTATATGTGTATATGTGTGTGTGTGTGTGTGTTTGTGTATATGTGTGTGTGTGTGTGTTTGTGTATATGTGTGTATGTGTGTGTGTGGACTCTGTAGAACTCTTTCCATCAACATTTATGATGCATTTGAATGTGTGTGATCCTGAAGTCAGTGATGATAAAACACTTTTTCTGTAGATGAATAACACAGGAAATGGGAAATGACTGAAGCTATGTGTGTGTTTGAACTTTATATGTGGTCCAGTTAAATCCACTGTTATTGGATCAAATGTTAAATTTGGTGGTAATTGCTAGCGGTTTGTTTTTGTAGCATTAGTGTTCCTACACCAGACGCCTATACAGTTATTTAGAGAAATTAATTACACTGCATTATATACATATGTGTGAAATTAAAGACAAAGTAATGCTGCTCTCACAATATGTGGGTATAACCGTAATTACTGGTTTCCAATTTGTAAAAGCCCTTCATGTCTTTGTCTAACTCATAATTGCAAGTTGGAAACTCTGAATGTTCTGAGAGCTTTTAATTATCACTGTTGTGACATTATGTGAAAACAATCAAACTGGCAGCAGCTTCAACAGTTGTAGAGTTACTGTAGCTAGAGTTAACTAGTGATGCACCGATCAGGAAATTTGAGGCCGTCACTGATCACCGATATTTTAACGCGGTGTTAGACTGATATCGATCCAATCACAGATATTTCTTTTAAAAGTGCCCTTTTCCAAACACAGCAGAGATGCTTTCAAAAATAAGAAATATATATCCATTATAAGCTCCAAAACTGCTCCAGTGAGAAATCAGTTGTGTCTTTGGTGTTTTTTTTTTGCAACTAAAATTGCTGCGTTAACGTGATATTGATGGTTAAACTGTTATTGCTGTTATTAGTCATACTAGACAAAATATATATATATATCTGAGGGGGTATTTACACTTTAGTACAGATCCCATTAGAGGACAGGATGGGTATTTTTCGTTTTCACAATATCCTCATAATAAGTTTTGCGTTCCCTCACAATTAGTTTTGCGTTCCCTTGCAATAAGTTTTGCGTTCCCTCACAATTAGTTTTGCGTTCCCTCGCAATAGTTTGCATTCCCTCGCAATAAGGTTTGCATTCCCTCACAATAAGTTTTGCGTTCCCTCACAATAAGTTTTGCGTTCCCTCACAATAAGTTTTGCGTTCCCTCACAATAAGTTTTGCATTCCCTCACAATAAGTTTTGCGTTCCCTCACAATTAGTTTTGCGTTCCCTCACAATAAGTTTTGCGTTCCCTCACAATGAGTTTTGTGTTCCCTCGCAATGAGTTTTGTTCCCTCGCAATGAGTTTTGCGTTCCCTCACAATAAGTTTTGTGTTCCCTCGCAATGAGTTTTGCGTTCCCTCACAATAAGTTTTGTGTTCCCTCGCAATGAGTTTTGTGTTCCCTCACAATGAGTTTTGTGTTCCCTCGCAATGAGTTTTGTTCCCTCGCAATGAGTTTTGCGTTCCCTCACAATAAGTTTTGTGTTCCCTCGCAATGAGTTTTGCGTTCCCTCACAATAAGTTTTGCGTTCCCTCGCAATGAGTTTTGTTCCCTCGCAATGAGTTTTGCGTTCCCTCATAATAAGTTTTGTTCCCCTGCTATAGTCTGCGTTCCCTCACAATAAGTTTTGTGTTCCCTCATAAGTTTTGCGTTCCCTCGCAATAAGTTTTGCGTTCCCTCGCAATGAGTTTTGCGTTCCCTCGCAATGAGTTTTGCATTCCCTCACAATAAGTTTTGCGTTCCTTCGCAATAAGTTTTGCGTTCCCTCGCAATGAGTTTTGCGTTCCCTCACAATAAGGTTTGCGTTCCCTCACAATAAGGTTTGCGTTCCCTCATAAGTTTTGCGTTCCCTCGCAATGAGTTTTGCGTTCCCTCGCAATGAGTTTTGCATTCCCTCACAATAAGTTTTGCGTTCCTTCGCAATAAGTTTTGCGTTCCCTCGCAAT
>NC_059372.1:510000-565000 GCF_019703515.2 Myxocyprinus asiaticus
GGAATCTTATCAAATATAAACACTCTTATCCAGCATGAGAAGACTCGTTCTGTTTCAATAAACACCAGACATCTGTCTCACTCTCTCAGTACAATTACATGCACTTTAAAAGTTGGGGATCAGTCAGACTAAAACAATAATTCATCTTTTTAAAATGTCATGTAAACACTTTCTGAAGTCGCACTAACAGACCTTGATAATGAGATTGTAGCTCGGCTTCATCCAGCATGTTAACACCTTAATAAGACCATTAGTGCTGTTGCTGTTCTGTAAACAAAAGCCGCTTTTCCACCATCGGGCCAAACCGTTCTCTTCACAAAACTGTTCTGTGCCGATCTGGGACAGTTGGAGTATGTCCATAACAGATCTGTCTGTGAACACAGCGTGAAAGGTAAACATTGGAGCGAGTGCACTATGGAGGATGATTGTATGTTCCAGTTTTTAGGACTGCTAGTTTTTAATCCGCTAATACACAGGAAAGACACGGGCCACGTCACAAAAAGGAAAGCAAAGAAAAAAGGTGAGAGGTTTATCATCATGAGGGCTTGTGTATGCCACCAGACATGAACATGCAGAAAGGTAAAAGTTCACAGATTAGCTAAAAATGATATTTATTCACTAAATATTTTATAATTATTATATGAAAATATTCTATGAGAATATATTGATATATTTTGAATTTTAATGAGATAGTAATCTACTTCCCTTACGAAAAAGTCTTAAATGTAGCCTACAATACTAGTTAATGCCGGCAGGCCCATGAGAAAAAAATTAATCATCAAAATATGAATAACTACAGTCTTGACCAACACAAAATATTAATCGTTTGAAAGTTTAGAAGCTCTACTTTACAATGCATGTAGACATTATGACCAAAACTGAACAAGTGCTTTAAAATATGCAGATAAATCAGAAGTGTTCCATTTTTATGATTTATTAAAAATGTTGCACTGAACATATTATTACAATTAGTAAAAACATCAAACTGATCAAATAGTCATGTGTCATATGTTGTTGGAAAGATCTCAAAGAGTAGAATACAACCAGCCTATCTGTTTTACTCACAGACACAAATATAGTGAGTAACAGCTAAGTATATGTCTTTGACAATTATGTTGATCTCAAAAAATAAACGGAACATAAAATATCACATAGCATTACTTAGAGGAGGTGATTATCTTTCAAACGAGTCCACACACAAGATAATCAGATGCATAGATCATTAGATAATCCACATGAAGCACAATGTTACATATGACCACCAGGAGATGGCGCCAAATACATGACACAGACTCAATGATGACTCAAATGACACAGAATGAAACTCATTCTGTGAAATCTCATTACTAAAATCATGTCTGCATGCTATGCAAACCTTTAGTCATTGTTGTGTTTGCATGTGTAATTAGTTCTTATGTACAATAATTATGTTTTATTTGTAGAGTCTTTTGGACACTATGATAAATTATATTGTAATGTTATAACGTTTGATTGCTTTATCGTATCAACACAACATTTCTCAGGTACAGTTGACATGATTGGAAACAAAACAAAAGCAGTTTTTCTGAGACACCTTATTTACACCCAGAGATATATAATGTCAAATCAGAAAAATAAGACAAAAAATTCAGCAGTTTCTTAGGCTGAGAGTCTCAGAATGTATCATAATCTATATCATTAAAAAATGGAAAAGTTTTCTTTACAATGATACCAAACACTTGACCCTCCATGTTTGTTTTTTTTGTTTTTTTTTGTCGAGTTATAAGTCTTTAATTTTGGGTATGCCACTGAAACAGGAAATCTTTAAAAACACCTTCAGAGATTAAAGGGTTAAATCATCATCATAAAATCATGAAGATACACTAAACGCACACTATTTTTTATTTACTTTTATTAACTTTAGCCAAATATTAGCAAACTTGGCAAGCTAGAAACAAATCAAAGCGCTGTATGTTACGTTGGCAAAATGACAATCATGAGTCGCCTCGGTCTAGAGATATTCCACCAGCACAGCTGAGAACGGTTGAGTACGGTTGAGTACGGTTAGCTAACCGTGCCAAGGATTCTGGGCCAAGAATGTTTTTTAATCATGCTGAGCCGTGCTCAAGTGGAAACGCTACTGTAAGCGGTCCGTAGCATACTCAGAACCGTTCGACCCGATGGTGGAAATGTGTCTATACTGTCTGTCTCACTCTCTTAGAGATAATCGATTGTTATCTAAATTAATAATCAATTCATTGTTATTTTAATACTGCAGAATGCATGTGCAGATCTCCACATGCTCATTTTTTAATTACAGTTTAAATAATTATACGTAAGATATTGAGTATTGGTATTTTTCTCTTGATAAATGTGTGAGAATGATTAATAACACTACTCTCTCTCTGTCAGGCGCTCGAGCAGGACGAGGGATCCAGACGCAGATAAGAGTGCTCAGTTTCTGATGGGACAGGGTGAGTGTGTCAGCCAATCAGATCATCTGAATCATTACTTTAAAACTCTTCTGAATGCACTGTGGTGATGGTCGTGTGTTGTCGTGGTTTCACAGGTATCAAAGTGTACATCGATCCGTTTACGTACGAGGATCCAAACGAGGCCGTGAGGGAATTCGCCAAAGAGATCGACGTGTCATTTGTCAAAATCGAGGAGGTTATTGGTGCTGGTGAGAACTGTATGTGTGTGATTGTTGTGTGCAGGTGTGGTGTGTGTCTCATGTTTCATGGGTGAACTGCAGTAAAATAGGACACATACACACACACAGCCCCTTTAAAGCACATCTCATGTTGCAGTATTGTGTGTGTGTGAATGTGATATTGTTCATATGAGCTCTTGCTCATACTTCTGTGTGTGTGTGCGTGTGTGTGTGTGCAGGTGAGTTCGGTGAGGTGTGTCGTGGCCGGTTGAAGGTTCCCGGTAAGAAAGAGAACTATGTGGCCATTAAAACACTGAAGGGCGGCTACACAGATAAGCAGAGGCGGGACTTCCTGTCTGAGGCATCAATCATGGGTCAGTTCCAGCATCCTAACATCATTCACCTGGAGGGAGTAATTACAGCTTCCTGTCCGGTCATGATACTGACTGAATACATGGAGAACGGAGCGCTCGACTCATTCCTGAGGGTCAGTTACCTGTCTGTCTGTCTGTCCAATCTGTCTCACTGCTCAGAGTTCATGATGAATAATCTTGCTGTCTCTCTCTCTCTGTGCAGTTGAATGACGGTCAGTTCACTCCCATTCAGTTGGTGGGAATGTTGCGTGGAATCGCGTCAGGTATGAAGTATCTGTCGGAGATGAGTTTTGTTCATCGGGATCTGGCCGCACGCAACATTCTGGTCAACAGTAATCTGGTGTGTAAGGTGTCTGACTTCGGCCTCTCCAGATTCCTGACAGAAAACTCCTCAGATCCGACATACACCAGCTCACTGGTGAGAACACACACACACACACACTCTCATGCACACACACTCTTTCACACTCACACACACACACACACACACACACATGCACACACACTCTTTCTCACATGCACACACACTCTTACACACGCATGCACACACACACACACTCATGCACACACACACATGCACACACACTCTTTCACACTCACACATGCACACACACTCTTTCTCACATGCACACACACACACACTCTTTCACACTCACATACACACACACATGCACACACACTCTTTCACACACACACACACACACTCTTGCACACACACACACACACATGCACACACACTCTTCACACACACACACATGCACACACACTCTTTCTCACACATGCACACACACTCTTTCTCACACACACACACATGCACCCTCACACGCACCCACACACACACTAACACTCACACTCACACGCACACATGCATACACACACACATGCGCGCACACACATGCACACACACTCTTTCTCACATGCACACACACACTCTCACGCACACACATGCACACACACACACACACATGCATACACACACACAGACACAAACACACTCTCTCACACACACACACACTCACACACACACACACAGACACACTCTCTCACACACAATCACACAGATACACGCACACACACAAACACACATGCACACACACATCCACTCTCTCATACAGACACACTAACACTCACACACACATGCACACGCACACACACACACACACACACACACACTCGCATACACAGACACACACACATGCATACACAGACACACATGCATACACACATACATACACACGCATACACACACACACACACACACACCCACACTCACTCACACTCACACACACACATGCATACACAGACACACACATACAGTCACACTCACACACACACACATGCATACACAGACACACACGCACACACACACAAACACAGACACTCTTCTCACACATTTGGTCTCTCTGTTTGTTCAGGGTGGGAAGATTCCGATCCGCTGGACGGCTCCTGAAGCCATCGCTTTCCGTAAGTTCACATCTGCATCAGACGTCTGGAGTTACGGGATTGTCATGTGGGAGGTGATGTCATTCGGAGAAAGACCATACTGGGACATGAGCAACCAGGATGTAAGTGTGTGTGTGTCGGTTTATTAATCGTCACTATCAGACACATTAGAAAAAGTGAATATTTCCACACACTGGAACTAGCGACGCCTGATTCTTTAGGGATAGGACGATATGGTCATCTCGCGATTTGGTTCGATATACGATTCGATATAATAACGCTTAAATGACAAAATATTACAGAAAATGTAAGCAAAATGCTCATTAAAATTTCTCATCAAAATAAAGTGCTTTAATATACAATATAAATGCTCAAAGTTTAAAAAATAAACTTTTTATTTCTCCATAAAAAAAGATTAACAATAGTGAGCTACATTCAGGCTGATCAGGTGCAGAACAATAAAACTGAACAAAACATGTCCTAAAAAAAACTATGTGAAAGTGTATATTTATATATACTTAATCATTTGTCATCATTAATATTATCAAAATTTAACTTAGTAAAAATACTCAAATTCTACATGATATCATGAAACTGTATATATAACAATGTGTTTACATTCATTTGTATAAGAAACGTTAAAAAGGTTACTGTCACTTTAAGAGTTTAACGAGCGGCTCACAGTTTTCCGGTTCAGTGCATCCATGCTGCGTGAGATTAAAATGAATATTTCTTTTGACTTTTTTATCTGACTGTAAAGAACAGATTAAGACACATTATTTAATGAAAGTGGAGTCGTCTCATCTTTGATGGACACACATTACACGGAGAAAACGATCTGTTTTAATCTCAAGCACTTTTCATCAAAACAAGGAGATTTTCCAGGTATTCCAGTTCTTACATTTCTAAAAGCTAAATTCAAGCACTTTAAAGACCTTGTGTGAACGCTGTAAACAGTGTAGAATAAAGTGCAGTAGAGAGAGATTATGATGTTTAACGGATCATTTCATTTATGATCACATGGACAGAAAACAATGTTGCAAATTTAGAAATATCGAGTTATGCCATGATATGGTTCTTCATGTTTTTGGTTTGCGATATACACTATATTGCCAAAAGTATTCGCTCACCCATCCAAATAATTGAATTCAGGTGTTCCAATCACTTCCATGGCCACAGGTGTATAAAATGAAGCACCTAGGCATGCAGACTGCTTCTACAAACATTTGTGAAAGAATAATAATAATTATAATTATAATTTATAATTATAATTTTCTTTATTCATCACACATTATACATTTTGCACATATACAGTGAAATTCTTCTTTTTCACATATCCCAGCTAGGCTGGGGTCAGAGTGCAGGGTCACTTTGGGCCGCTTTCAGGAGCTCAGTGAATTCCAGCGTGGTACTGTGATAGGATGCCACCTGTGCAACAAGTCCAGTCGTGAAATTTCCTCACTACTAAATATTCCACAGTCAACTGTCAGTGGTATTATAACAAAGTGGAAGCGACTGGGAATGACAGCAACTCAGCCACGAAGTGGTAGGCCACATAAAATGACAGAGCGGGGTCAGCGGATGCTGAGGCGCATAGTGCGCAGAGGTCGCCAACTTTCTGCAGAGTCAATCACAACAGACCTCCAAAGTTCATGTGGCCTTCAGATTAGCTCAAGAACAGTGCGTAGAGAGCTTCATGGAATGGGTTTCCATGGCCGAGCAGCTGCATCCAAGCCATACATCACCAAGTGCAATGCAAAGCGTCGGATGCAGTGGTGTAAAGCACGCCGCCACTGGACTCTAGAGCAGTGGAGACGCGTTCTCTGGAGTGACGAATCACGCTTCTCCATCTGGCAATCTGATGGACGAGTCTGGGTTTGGAGGTTGCCAGGAGAACGGTACTTGTCTGACTTCATTGTGCCAACTGTGAAGTTTGGTGGAGGGGGGATTATGGTGTGGGGTTGTTTTTCAGGAGCTGGGCTTGGCCCCTTAGTTTCAGTGAAAGGAACTCTGAATGCTTCAGCATACCAAGAGATTTTGGACAATTCCATGCTCCCAACTTTGTGGGAACAGTTTGGGGATGGCCCCTTCCTGTTCCAACATGACTGCACACCAGTGCACAAAGCAAGGTCCATAAAGACATGGATGAGCGAGTTTGGTGTGGAAGAACTTGACTGGCCTGCACAGAGTCCTGACCTCAACCCGATAGAGCACCTTTGGGATGAATTAGAGAGAAGACTGCGAGCTAGGCCTTCTCGTCCAACATCAGTGTCTGACCTCACAAATGCGCTTCTGGAAGAATGGTCAAAAATTCCCATAAACACACTCCTAAACCTTGTGGAAAGCCTTCCCAGAAGAGTTGAAGCTGTTATAGCTGCAAAGGGTGGGCTGATGTCATATTAAACCCTATGGATTAAGAATGGGATGTCACTTAAGTTCATATGCGTCTAAAGGCAGATGAGCGAATACTTTTGGCAATATAGTGTATATATATATATATATATTATTTTATTTTTTTTTTTTTTTTTTTTGGGGGGGGGGGGTTCCCCTTTTCTCCCCAGTTTGGAATGCCCAATTCCCAATGCGCTCTAAGTCCTCGTGGTGGCGTAGTGACTCGCCTCAATCCGGGTGGCGGAGGACGAATCTCAGTTGCCTCCACGTCTGAGACCGTCAGTCCGCGCATCTTATCACGTGACTTGTTGAGCACCTTACCGCGGAGACATAGCGTGTGTGGAGCTTCACATTATTCTCCGTGGCATCCACGCACAACTCACCACGCGCCCCACCGAGAGCGAGAACCACATTATAGCGACCACAAGGAGGTTACCCCATGTGACTCTACCCTCCCTAGCAACCGGGCCAATTTGGTTGCTTAGGAGACCTGGCTGGAGTCACTCAGCACACCCTGGAATTTGAACTAGTGACTCCAGGGGTGATAATCAGCATCTTTTTCCACTGAGCTACCCAGACCCCCTGGTTTGAGATATATTGAAAAATCCCATCTATAAATAAACTGCAGGACGTTTGCCCGTGTTGTGTATATATACAGAGACAGTTTAGAAGAGACAGACTACTGGTATTAAAATGAAGGAGAGAAATTGGAAATCCCGCCTTACAGGTGAATGAGCCAATCACCTTTTAGAAACAGACATCACCTGTCAATCAACTCGAGAACACGCATGCACATTAGCTAAAAAGTGTTTTTATTAGCCTGATCTGAACTAAAGAAGCACAGTTTATGGTACTGTTGTTGTCAGATTTGCTGATTTGAAATATGATCTTTGATCGTAATCTTGACCAGCTGTTCTAGATAGCCCGGTCTTTCCTCATTCAAGAAGGTATGAGCTGCACTTGTGTGCCGCTTGTTTCCATAGCTGTCCAGATTGCGTTCCAAAGATGTCCACTAAGTGGACTGGCTTGTCTTGAAAGAGGCTTTGATATATAGGTGATATATATAACCTTGATAAAAGTTTTTTATGCACACAGCTGCAGGCTCTGTTGATGTGAAAGCCCAAACATGACCGCGTTGCTCACGTGCCGCTCATGGAGTATGTGTGTGTTTCTTGTGTGTGTAGGTGATAAATGCTATCGAGCAGGATTATCGTCTTCCTCCTCCACCGGAGTGTCCCGCGTCTCTTCATCAGCTCATGCTGGACTGCTGGCAGAAGGAGCGATCGTCACGCCCGCGATTCTGCGCTATCGTCTCCGCGCTGGACAGACTCATACGAAACCCCGCCTCTCTCAAAATCACAGGACGCATCTCTGACGGGTCAGTACCTTCAGTCATTGAACACGGCTGGAAATATGTTAACAGTAAATAACCATAACCTTGCCCCATAGACTGCCACTGTATGTATATATGTAATGTGAACGTGTTTCCTGTTGCTTTATACTCACTGAGAGATGAGTTCAAATGATTGTGTTGAACACATGAAGTTAGAAATAACTGGAATATTACAGATATTACACATGTTAAAGGGGCAAGAGACATCTGAACTGACCTCTACTAATCAATGCAGTTTCCTGTTGCTGGTCACATGACACACAACCACACTCCTGACATGACCCTACAGGCCAGTGTGTGACAGGAAGTGTTTAGGGTGGAACATAGAAATGGAAGTTAATCACCTTTACTGCTGTATCCTGAACTTTCCATTCCTGTCTGTCTCTTTGATATGAAACACACACTGGGTGTAAGAAGTGAAATGAGAGGTGTGGTTAAAGCCAGTGTTTGTGGACTAAATTGTTGAAAAATGTCCAGGAATGTGCTGAATCGGATAAAACCGCCCTGAAGAGACGCGTCCTCAAAGAGAGACATTCAGAAATACAAACATGGAAACGTTCAGGACTTTAGATTAGTCTGTAGTTCTTATAATTAACTTCATTTAACAACAACAACGTTAATGAGATGAGCCCATTTAGTTAGATAAACATCTGTGTGTGAGTGTGTGTGTGTGTGTGTGTATTTGTGTTTGTGTGTGTATTTGTGTGTGTGTGTGTGTGTTTGTGTGAGTGAGTGTGAGTGTGTGTGTATATGTGTGTGTGTGTGTGTGTGTGTGTGTGTGTGTGTATTTGTGTGTGTGTATTTGTGTGTGTGTGTGTGTGTGTGAGTGTGAGTGAGTGAGTGAGTGTGTGTGTGTGTGTGTGTGTGTGTGTGTGCTTTTTTAAAGGTACAGTTCACACAAAAATGAAAATTCTCTCATCATATATTCACCCTCATGTCATCCCAGATGTGTATGACTTACTTTCTTCTGCAGAACACAAATTAAGATTTTTAGAAGAATATTTCAGCTTTGTAGGTCCATACAATGCAAGTGAATGGTGACCAGAATTTGAAGCTCCAAAAGCACATAAAGGCAGCATAAAAGTAATCCATACGACTCCAGAGGCTTAATCCATGTCTTCAGAAGTGATATGATAGGTGTTGTTGAGAATCAACAAAGCAAATCACAAAAAAGCTTCACTTCTGCCCTGCTCGCTTGTGCACGTTAATGAGAGAAGCACGTTCACACGTCCTAGTGCTTAACGCATGTTCACACAAGAACTTCCGGTTGTGAACATGTGAGTAAATGAGTTTGAGACAACATGAGGGTGAGTAAATGATGAGGGAATGTTTATTTTGAGGTGAATTATTCCTTTAATTCGCTCTTTATGGGAGCTTTTGTTTTACACGTTTTACTGCTTGTCTATTTGTTTTTAACCCTTTAAGCTCGGATGAGCCCGTGAGAAAAAAAATAATCAAAATATTAACAACTACAGTCTTGACCAACACAAAATATTAATCGTTTGAAAGTTTAGAAGCTCTACTTTACAATGCATGTAGACATTATGACCAAAACTGAACGAGTGCTTTAAAATATGCAGATAAATCAGAAGTGTTCCGTTTTGATAATTTATATAAAACAATTTGCACTGTACATATTATTGATAATCAGTGAAAACATCAAACTCATCAAATGTGTCATATGTTGTTGGAAAGCTCTAGAAGAGTAGAATACAACCAGCCTATTTGTTTTACTCACAGACATAAATATAGTGAGTAATAGCTAAGTATATGTCTTTGACAGTTATGTTGGTGTTGCTTATATGCTGCATTTTCACTTATAATTTCATGATAAATAAACAGAACATAAAATATCACATATCATTATTTAGAGGAGGTGATTATCTTTCAAACGAGCGCACACACAAGATAATCAGATGTATAGATCATTAGATAATCCACATGAAGCACAATGTTACATATGACCACCAGGAGATGGCGCCAAATACATGACACAGACTCAATGATGACTCAAATGACACAGAATGAAACTCATTCTGTGAAATCTCATTACTAAAATCATGTCTGCATGCTATGCAAACCTTTAGTCATTGTTGTGTTTGCATGTGTAATTAGTTCTTATGTACAATTATTATGTTTTATTTGTTTGGAGATGTTTTTGGACACTATGATAAATTATGTTTGTAATGTTATAACTTTTGATTGCTTTGCTGTATCAACACAACATTTCTCAAATACAGTTGACATAATTGGAAACAAAACAAAAGCAGTTTTTTCTGAGACACCTTATTTACACCCAGAGATATATAATGTCAAATCAGAAAAATAAGAAAAAAAGTAAATTTTTGGCTAATTATTTTGTGATTTTTCAGCAGTTTCTTAAGCTGAGAGTCTCAGAATGTATTATAATCTATATCATTAAAAAATGTGAAAAGTTTTCTTTACAATGATACCAAACACTTGGCCTTCCTTGTTTTTTTTTTTTGTTGAGTTATAAGCCTTTATTTTTGGGTATGCCACTGAAAAAGGAAATCTTTAAAAACACCTTCAGAGATTAAAGGGTTAAATCTCTGTGTTGCTGCTGTAGCGATCAAGTGTGCACAAACCTGTCAATGAAACACACACAGTTTTATCTGTCCGTCAAAGCGTGATACGTCACAGAGAAGCTCCTGATACTGTACACTGATGTTAAATTTCAGTATGTTTAATGTGTGTGTCTCTCTGTCAGGCTGTCTCACCCTCTGCTGGACCAGCGAGCTCCTCCCCCTCTGACTCAGCGCAGCTCCGTTTCTGATTGGCTCAGAGCCATTAAGATGGAGCGATATGAGGATAGCTTCCTGCAGGCCGGATTCACTTCCTTTGAGCTCATCTCACAGATCTCCACTGAGTGAGTGACAGACCACACACACTTTTCCCCATTCAATAAACTCCTCATGGATTAAACCAAGCCCCACCCACCAGCTGTTCTCATTAAATATTCAGATTCACTCTGTCACATTACAGAAGTCAAATTAATGTCAAAATTCAATACTAAAAGAAAAAAGATGTAATGATATCAGTGTTTGTGCAGGACTGGTAGTACCGAGCAACTGCTCAATTTGGTCCCCGCTGTCTGACTGACCGACTCATTTGAGAGCGCGTGTTGTGATACACTATTACACTTAAATTACAATGGTGAAATGTCCTAATGTGATTATTAAACTGCCGATTTAATCAAATAAAAACAGTCTGCATGTGCTGCACACTTCAGCACATTTCCATTTCCTGTGAAACATGCAGCTCCTGCAGAATATACATTTATATAATTAAACCGCAGCATTTTGTGCTTCAGTATTCACACTGGACCAATGACTTAACCGGAGGTGTGAAACTACTGTCAAAAACACAGAACGGGAAAGCTTTCACATCAAAATATATGTTTGATTCAAAATAAAAGCTTGACAGGAGAAATGAAGAAATCGCAACAGAAATATTTAACTACTGTATAGTACAGGTACATAGTAGTATTTACTGTAATAATAATAATAAATATAGCTGCAAGCAGCAATACCGGGGTCAAGCCAATTATCGGCAGCATGAGCAGCGAAAGAAGCATTGTGACACATTTTAAATTAGAATTCTGATGAATGCTGTAAGAGTTAAAGATAAAAAACCAAACATCTATGGCCATGTTTCTCAAGATACACTACTGTTTTATTTGCATGTACTAGTTGCACATTAAAATCTCTATCATCGGCAGAACAAAAGTGCTTGCTCTTTTGGCTGTTAGTACATTGATAAAGAGCGCTTACTCAAGGTTGTGCAGAGGTTGTTAAGTGCAACACTGCACACTATACATTGTGTTGTGTATTCTCAAATTTGTGTATGTCAAATTTGTTGATGATTGGCCAATATCTGCCATGTTTCTCAGTATATGCAACTGTCCTCTTGATCAATGATGGCAACTCCCACAAAGACACTGCATGCAAATTTTGAAATTAATCGGACCAATGTTTCTATATTTAGAGCCACTTCCATATTGTTCCCTGTTATAGCGCCACCAAATGGCCAAACCCTGCAACTTTACTGTGTGTTTTCAGGTTGAGCCCTTAAATAAGTGTGTCAAGTTTGGTGAAAATATCTCATTTCACTTAAGAGTTATATCAATTTACGTAAAAGCAGAGACCACTTTTAAAATTCATCAGCCTGTTTTTGGCGTTTACGAGCAAAATTTTGCCATGTTCTCTTTTATCTTAAGAAATTTACTAATGATGCTTCTTATTTTGGTGGTTTTGTTCCGATCGGACGAACGGCTTTAAAGCAATTCACTAAAGTAGTTTCAAAACTATTTTCGAAGTGGCAACAGGCCATAAGGCAAACCATAGCAAATATGGTATCGTTGCCTGTGAAAATAGACCAATGCCACTAAAAGTTATAAGCTCACAAAGTAAAATAAATAAATAAATAATTCCACCACTAGGTGGTGCTGGACCCAAACTTCTCAGGTACCTTCTGGGCATGGTCCTGATGACACATAAAAAGTTTCGTAACGATACGCCAATGTGTTCATAAAATACAGCATTTTGCGACAAAATTCAAAATGGCCGACATGGGAAAATTTGGTATCGTTTGACTGGGAATGTTTCACTGAATCTAAAGAGACCAGTTTTATAATTTTTGGCCAAAGCGTTTAAGAGTTATAAGCCAAAATAACTGCTTTTGCTATCTCCTGACCAGTAGGGGGCAGTGTGGCGAAACGCTGCAGGTGACCTCAAAGCATGACAACGACGACATGTACCAAGTTTTGTCAGAATCCGTCAAAGTGTTGCGGAGATACAGCATGAAGTCCATTTTGGCGTGCTTGCCGTCAACTTCGTGAAGCCATTTCTCAGGAACAATTTCAAACATCGAAAAACAAAAGTGATAAATCTCATGATCGCTTTAAAAATTTTTGGTGGAAATCGAAACCAAGGTGTGCATTTGACTCGGCTTGAGCTCAGGAATCAGAATTTTGTCTCTAGGACTTCAAAGTTATTAGCGTAAACGAGTGAAACTTTGACCTGTTGGTGGCGCTAAAGGGTTTGAGTCACAGACTCTTTGCTGTGGTATCAGTTCAGACTCTCCTCTAGCTTTCCTGCGAACGGTTCTATGGGCTGCCATAGACTCCCATGGCAGAAGAAGAATAATAAGAACACTAACGATTACAGTAGTTAAACGATCCTTTCAGGGCTTGACCCCAGTAATATTTAAGCAATATCTCAGTTGATGTACTGAATAGAAGTTTTTACTCTATTGTGCAGCACTTTATTTGTCATAAATAAGACCAGTGTTGTGTCATAGATTACACTGTGATGATCTTTACTGAAGCACTTCATTAACTGAGTTAAAAAACCTTTCAATGGTATGATGAGAAGTATTTGAAATAAAGTTTGATTAATTCATTTGATTAGACTCTATTTTTATGATGAAATTGATTAAACTTTCAAATTTGTGGAAAAAATGTAATTTAGAAAAAACAAGTAAAACTAATTTTATTGAGTCCTACTTTAAAAACAAAAGTTGAAGTGATGTTCATTTAATTGAGAGACTCTTCAAGAAAACTTGCAATAGTTTTAATGTATTATTAACATCGATAAATACTCTAAAGTAGTGTTTAATAGCATCTTACCCTTTTTTTTTTTTGGCATTGAGAATTGTGGAATTTTACTGTATTGATAGCAACTATGGAAATGTTGCTATGGTGACAACACTAGTTGAAGCTGACGTTTGATCGTGTGCAGGACATATCTATAATTTCATTTTCAATAGTTAAAATGCACATTCTTGATCCATAATTCTTGATTCTTGATTTGTTTTTCACTAGTGACAATGAGCACGTTTACATGCGCACTAATACACTGATTACTCACAAATATCAGATTATTTCTAAATCTGACAACGCAAAAAAACATGAGATTTGAAATAATCACATAATTCTCTACTTTTCACGTCAAACCGTGAAGAGACATGCGCTCAACACGTGCGCACATTGGATGAGTCGTGAGAACACTGTTTAAGGTGTTTACATGCCACGCGAAATCAGCGTAATGAGCAAAAATCTACTCATGTCGCCTGGTTTATTCTTACAGCGTTTGTAACCTCAACGTCACGTTTGGGAACGCCATTTATTGCGTTTACGTGACCACACACGTTCTCGGCTTATTAAGCGTAATCAGTGTAAGAACGTGCATTAAACATGCTCAGTGTTAATGTCAGATATCTCAAATATAATTGTAACTAGTAAGAAAGCCTTTTAAGATTATTTTCTCCCCAATGTGGAATACCCAATTCCCAATGCGCTCTAAGTCCTCATGGTGGTGTAGTGACTCGCCTCAATCCGGGTGGCGGAGGACGAATCTCAGTTGCCTCCGCGTCTGAGACCGTCAATCCACGCATCTTATCACGTGACTTGTTGAGTGCATTACCATGGAGACATAGCGCGCGTGGAGGCTTCACGCTATTCTCCGTGGCATCCACGCACAACTCACCACACGTCCCACTGAGAGCAAGAACCACATTATAGTGACCACGACGAGATTACCCCATGTGACTCCACCCTCCCTAGCAACCGGGCCAATTTGGTTGCTTAGGAGACCTGGCTGGAGTCACTCAGCACACCCTGGATTCAAACTCACGATTCCAGGTGTGGTAGTCAGCGTCAATACTCGCTGAGATACCCAGACCCCGAAATTCCATTTTGAATATTTTACTAGTGCAAATGTAATTACTGATATAAAAAGGATTTTCACTATCACGAATTATCATTTTGCAGTGAAAACTGAATTGTTGATATTTATAATTCATATCCTGCACGTGATTAATGCTGTTGAAAGGACCTGTAATATTGGGAGTATAATTTATATTGACCTTTAGAGCTTTTATTACACACGACAGCAAGTCTTTTACTGTGTGTTCAATCAATATTTGCATTTATTAATGAGAATAATCAATATTGTTGTTGTTGTTGTTTCAGGGATCTTCTGCGGATCGGAGTGACTTTAGCTGGACACCAGAAGAAAATCCTGTCCAGCATCCAAACGCTTCGAATCCACAACAAGAGCAACAGCAGCACACTGAGATACTGACACAAGCTCTTAATCAGCCAATCACTGAGGAGCATGACAGTCCCCAGCCAATCAGAGTGAACAGAGAAACCAAGAGAAAGAACTGAGGAAACTCTCTCTCTTTGGGGTTTTAGTTTGTTTTTTATATTTTTATACAGACTGACGGATTATTCTCATTTCTGGATGATGTTTCTTCAACTCTCTCTTCTATCAACGGCAGGAAACATGAGAGTGAGACAGATCTCTTCACGGGAAATGTTATTGGTGACGCTCTCGACCAGGTCACTCGTGAACTTTGAACCCGAGAGGCTGTCGTGGCACATTTGCCGCTTTGCATTCTGGGAGTTGAACGGGATCTTCACATTGAAGGTTCATTATAATTATTAAACTGAGATTATTTTGTAATTATTATTATTATTATTATTATTATTTTGTATTCATAAAAACAACACGAGTATGAATGAATGTTTGTTTAGCAAAGAGGGGAGCTGTCAATCAAATGGACTGTAATCTGTGTGACCAATCATATTAAAGATTTCCAAAGTTGGCCCCTCCCACTGAATGCCTCAAGTGTGTTTCATTTGAATACATCTCAATACATCAAACATAATTAATGCTTTGATCCACGGCATCTTATTAGACAGCATGTGACGCTTTCTGATGCCCTCATTCCTCCGTATACAGCCTAAGTAGGCAGCATCTGAAAACAGTGAGGGAATTATGGGAATAGAGTGAGAGAGAGACAGTTACAGAGAGACTACACATCACCCGTCTCACTCTCTGTCCATCAGTGTTATACTGTATGTGATGTCAAATCAGCACTATTTATGTTTTCTAATGAGGTTTTAATATGTCCGATGTTCTGACACTTTTATTTACTGTTACAGAACGAGTACGAGAACACAAAGGAATATTCATCTGATTCACTTCCTTTTTCAAAGCTGTATCAGATGATCTTTCGAGCGACAATATTTGAAAGCTCCGCACGTATGCTCAGATATTTCCTCTAGTTGACATATTGACAAAGCTGCTTGTTTTCAAATTGTATCAACAAAGTAGGAACGTCAAAAGATTTATAATAATTAATGTGATTCATTATATGTTTTTCAATAACATTGTTGGAAGTTGTGGAATTAAAACAAGAAATATAATGTCAGTTTACATGCTGAACATCTTAATTTTTAGCATTATTAGATTTATTGTAGTGAATTTGGTTATTATATAGCTTATTAATTTATTTTAGTTCATTTTTAAGTCAAGTTATCGGATGGATTTCAGATTTTAGGTCAAGTGTTTGATATCATAGTAAAGAAAACTTTCCATTTTTTAATGATTGTAATGAGATTTCACAGAATGAGTTTCATTCTGTGTCATTTGAGTCATCATTGAGTCTGTGTCATGTATTTGGCGCCATCTCCTGGTGGTCATATGTAACATTGTGCTTCATGTGGATTATCTAATGATCTATACATCTGATTATCTTGTGTGTGGACTCGTTTGAAAGATAATCACCTCCTCTAAATAATGTTATGTTCCAACAACATATGACACATGACTATTTGATCAGTTTGATGTTTTTACTGATTGTAATATTTGCAGTGCAATTTGTTTTATATAAATGATCAAAACGGAACACTTCTGATTTATCTGCATATTTTAAAGCACTTGTTCAGTTTTGGTCATAATGTCTACATGCATTGTAAAGTAGAGCTTCTAAACTTTCAAACGATTAATATTTTGTGTTGATCAAGACTGTAGTTATTAATATTTTGACTTTTTTTCCCCTTGCGAGCCCATCCAAGCTTAAACGGTTAAACAACTTTACAGCTCAAATAACACACAAGTTTTAATAGAAGAATTAATGTAAGTGCTTTTATAAAATTGTAAGCTTCACATTTCTGCTTTTAAACACTCTAAAAATTGGCCCCATTGACTTCCATTGTAAGTGTCTCACTGGAACACACATTTAAAGAAAAGGAGGGACGAGTGGAAATTAATTTCTGTGTTAATCAACATTATGACACAAATGCTGTCGATTGATCTTAACTTGTATTGAACACAGAATATCGTCACGGTTTCGGCATTTGTGCCGGCTCATACTGTTGTTTATTTTTCTCTCTCCCTCATGTCCCACAGGTGGAGCCGACACATGTGATCAGCCTTTCCATGGGAATGCTGATCGTTCCCGGGGAGGCGCTGATCATGGCAATGATTTACTTGCCCATTCCACCTCTTTCTCACTGATTGCACTCCCTACTTATTCCTTGTGTTTCCCCTCTTTCTTTGCCAGTTTATTGTTTGCTGTCAAGTGTTAACCGTGCTCTCTTGTCTAGTTGGAGATTGCTCGTGTGTCTTTTGGTTGCCTGTCTCTAGAGGTGTGGTTACCTTCCTGTTCGCCATCGCCTGTAAAGTTGTCCAGTTCCCTTGGGGCAAGATTCCTCGGTCTCTGCCCACATGTCAAGCGAGAATCTCGCCTGGGCTTTGCTTCGCACCACACCAGCCACAGCACCACACACTCTCTTCAGAGTTTGTTCAGTCTTCAAAATTATCGGAGCTTTGTCCAATCTTTACCAAAAGCTAAATTTGAACCATATAGGTTAGAATTAAAATGTTGTTTTTTCTCCTTAAAAACGTCAAATATAGTCACCATATTGATCTGGGATGTTCACACTACTTTTGCTTTGGACAGTTTTGACCCGACCACTTTTTGAAAAAGCTTTTATCAGGTACGTGTCTAATAAAGAGGAAACATCTCCAGTTCTTGAATTATGTTTGTGTGTTCTCTATGGGGTGTGTTCCACTGAGAAGTGATCATCCCTATGCCCTATGCCCTTTGAAGACAATGAACAATGAAAATAACCTGATAAAAATATATTGAGGGAATTGTGATTCATGTGTCTGTTTATCTTCTGGTTAGAACACATTGGTAATCGAGAACACACATTCTAGAACTAAAACATCATCAGAACTTCTCCAACATTTGATGAAGTTTTCCAGCAGTTCAAGAACAAACATGTAAAATAATAATAACTGTGAAACTGTATCTGCCATGATGAGTGTCTATTACAGAAATCAACACAACAAGCTTCACACATTCCTGCATTTCTTCAGATGAAACTGAAACCTTTGGACAACACCAGTTTCCACGGCAACTATTACAACGATGTGGCAAGTCTGGTCTTTTTATTCACTTTTCACACACTATCAGTTGCTGCTTGTGATTGTACAGTATATATGGATATATACTATATATTTAGAAATAGTTGAAACATCTGTAGTTAATAACCCACGTGTCAAGTTTGTGGACATGTAATATTTAAATTCATGTTGTTTTTACAAATGTTTGTACAAACAGATTTTATGACTTTAATATGTCATGTGGTGTATCTATTATGTAAAAGGTGTGAAAATAGTTTTCTTGCACCTTCAGTATAAGAGAGAGTACACAGCTTTATCCTTAATTAAAAAAACAGTTTTCAAACATGTTTCAAGGTTTAAGAATATCAAGAAGTTTTCCCATGGTTGCACCAAATGACCTGAACCTAATGTGCTTTTTCATTAAAATGTAAAAATGTTGATATTTAATTATATTACAAAATAATGATTTGTTTTTTAATTTTCACACACAGTCTTGTGGGTCTCTGTTTTATGATTTTTGTCAACATAAACAACAATTGCAATAATATAGGGGTCTGGGTATCTCAGTGAGTATTGACGCTGACTATCACCGCTGGAGTCGTGAGTTTGAATCCAGGGCGTGCTGAGTGACTCCAGCCAGGTCTCCTAAGCAACCAAATTGGCCCGGTTGCTAGGGAGGGTAGAGTCACATGGGGTAACCTCCTCGTGGTCGCTATAATGTGGTTCTCGCTCTCGGTGGGGCGTGTGGTGAGTTGTGCGTGGATGCCACAGAGAATAGCGTGACGCCTCCACACACGCTACGTCTCCACGGTAACGCGCTCAACAAACCACGTGATAAGATGTGTGGATTGACGGTCTCAAACGCGGAGGCAACTGAGATTCATCCTCCGCCACCCGGATTGAGGCGAGTCACTACACCACCACGAGAACTTAGAGCGCATTGGGAATTGGGCGTTCCAAATTGGGGAGAAAATAATAAAAAATCAATGTTGGTTTACATGCATGGCATGACTTTGATTTGGTGGACAAAATTTTTTCAAATATTAATCATAATTTTTTTATTTTTTATTATTGTTTCATTTCTTATTTTCTTACAACTCATGCCAACATTTATTTTTTCAAGAAGTTCAGCTTTTAATGAGACTGAATTTTTTTACCGTCTCCTCATGGTTGCAACACATGACATTTTTTACTTTAAGCCCCAGAAAAAATATCTAAATGACTTTGCACTTAAAAACATGTTCATTATTGAACAGGTGTGTTCAAGTCTGTGTGAACTGTGTTTGTAAAGTATTTTTGAATAATTTATTAGATGTGGACAGAAGCATCACATCACTGACCCATATATATATATATATATATTTTAAAGGCATATATGAGAGTTGATTATGAATAAAATGTCACATGAAAGAGTTTTAGACTGTAAATGTTTTGTTGTCTGTGTTTAGTCTAGGCTGCGTCTGAAATCAGTGCATGAACTGTATTTGATGAAGGATGCAACAGTTCGTTCATTAGATATGCATGTGAATAGAACTGATTCATGAATGCAGATATCTGAAACATAGAGTCATTTATATTTAAGAGTAGCTTTACCTGATTTGTTCAGGTGAAGTTTAGGGGTTGGGTTAATGTTTCCCTGACCAATCAATATGAATATTAATAACTCTTCCACTGCCATCCTACATCTCAGAAATACACTTCTTGGAGCTGGAATGTGGGCATTGTCCCGTGACACAAATATATGACGTAATAACAAAATCTACTCTGGTTTTGTGAAATAAGCACCAGTTAAGCACGAGTAACATCTTTATTGGTATATCAGTTACAGTCAGGGCTTGACATGAATGTTTTGGGTCACCGGACACTGTGGCTAGCATGTGCATACATGTTGTTGCATTGTACTTAAATTTAAAGTACCTGCATTTAATTATATATATATAATAACAGGTCAGACCATGGATAATTTTTTATGAAAAAACAAATAGCCTAAACACATTTAGAAACTAACTACAACTTTTATATTTGTACTAAAATGAAGTAGAATATATTTGCCTTAATAGATTTATTTATTTTTTTCTGCCCAATTCCCAATGTGCTCATAGGTCCTCGTGGTGGCGCGGTTACTCACCTCAATCCGGGTGGTGGAGGACAAGTCTCAGTTGCCTCCGCTTCTGAGACCGTCAATCCGTGCATCTTATCACGTGACTCGTTGTGCATGACACCGCGGAGACTCACAGCATGTGGAGGCTCATGCTACTCTCCACCATCCACACACAACTTACCACAAGCCCCATTGAGAGCGAGAACCACTAATCACGACCACGAGGAGGTTACCCCATGTGACTCTACCCTCCCTAGCAACCGGGCCAATTTGGTTGCTTAGGAGACCTGACTGGAGTCACTCAGCACGCCCTGGATTCGAACTCACGACTCCAGGGGTGATAGTCAGCGTCAATACTCGCTGAGATATCCAGACCCCTTGCCCTAATAGATTTAATATAAATACCAGTTACAAGTTAGTGTTACTGCAGTAAAAACAAACAAAAACACAACCCTCTTTTACCTCATCAGTGCTGTCTATACATCAGGGCTCTCTAGCAGTTTGAGAGGTTTGACTTCCTCCATATAGCACTTTAAAGTTCTACAATTTCTGTAGAATTCAGATGGGTCACATCAGTTTTGTGGTCTCCGTCGTGATATGGAGTGTGTGTGTTTAACTTACACTGTCCCAGAGCGCTGGTTATCCTATCTCTAGAGCGTGCTGGTGTGAGCTGCAGTGGTTCCCATGACACCACACTTTATTTGCCCCGCACACATGCACGTGTAATATATGAGAGGTATAAGTAATGCTCAAGAGATGAACATGCCGAAAGCAGCCCAACATTCACAGAAACATCACCTGCCAAAGTGGCGACTTAGAGCATGTGGACGGGTTTTAATGTCAAGCCCTGCTTATAGTTGAAATGAGCCGTCCAAATCATAGTTCTCTGCCTCTTTTTAACTTGATGTCTCATCAGCTCCCGAGGAATTATGGGATTTTAAAGTGTACAGTGGATGATCATTTCAGAATCTCGTTGGATGTTGTAGGTCATCCAGGTATTTCTCGCATACTGCTTAATAAATACCGAGGATTCAGACATCCTACTCAATTGACATACTGTTTTTGGCACACTATATAGTAGGGAAGTATGCATATTCTGACACAGTGCTAGCTTTTCTAGACATATGGACAGTCTTTGTGTGTTGTTTTTGTTAACTTTATTATTAAAGAGAATCATAAAGCAGTGGAACCCGCTTATGAACCTCCCGGTTGAGAAACACTGCTCAAAATAATTAAATGTTCTGTACCCACATGGTGAAACTTTGCCAATCCTGAGTATTCACTTTACTGTGTCTGTTTCAGATGAAAACACTGATGAGCCAAAACATTATGACCACCTGCCTAATACGCTGTTGGTCCTCCACGTGCTGCCAAAACAGCACCGACCCGTCGAGGCATGGACTCTACAAGACCCCTGAAGGTGTCCTGTGGTATCTGGCACCAAGACATTAGCAGCAGATCCTTCAAGTCCTGTAAGTTGCGAGATGGAGCCGCCGTGGATCGGACTTGTTGGTCCAGCACATCCCACAGATGCTCAATCGGATTGAGATCTGGGGAATTTGGAGGCCAGGGCAACACCTTGAACTCCTCATCGAGTTCCTCAAACCATTCTTGAACAATGTGTGCAGTGTGGCAGGACACATTATCCTGCTGAAAGAGGCCACAGGGAATACCATTGCCATGAAGGGGTGTAACTGGTCTGCAACTATGTTTAGGTAGGTGGCACGTGTTAAACAGACGTCCACATGAATAGATGGACCCAGAGTTTCCCAGCAGAACATTGCCCAGAGCATCACACTCCCTCCACCAGCTTGTCGTCTTAATACAGTGCATTCTGGTGCCATCACTTCCCCAGGTAAACGACACTTACTTACACGGCTGTCCACATGATGTAGAAGAAAACAGGACTCATCGGATCAGGTGACATTCTTCCACTGCTCCAAGGTCCAGTTCCGATGCTCGTGTGCCCATTGTAGGTGCTTTCGATGGTGGACGGGATCATCATGGGCACTCTGAGCGGTCTGCGACTACACAGTCCCATACACAGCAGGGTACGATGCACTGTGTGTTGTGACACATTCCTCCCGTAACCATCATTAACATTTTCTGTGACTTGTGCCACAGTAGACCTTCTGTCGGTTCAGACCAGACGGGATAGCCTTCATTGCCCTCGCGCATCGATGAGCTGTGGGCACCCAACACCCTGTCACCGGTTTGTGGTTTGTGGTCCCTCCTCGGACCTCTGTTGGTAGGTGCTCACCACTGCTGACCGGGAGCACCCCACAAGCCGTTTCAGAGATGCTCTGACCCAGTCGTCTGGTCATAACAATTTGGTACTTGTCAAAGTCAGTCAGGTCTTTACTCCTGCCCATTTCTCCTGCATTCAACATGTTGACTACGAGAACTGATTGTTCACTTACCATCTAATCTACACAGATCTTGACATGTGCCCTTGTTAGGAGATGATCAACGTTATTCGCATCACCTGTGAGTGGTCATAATGTTTTGGCTCATCGGTGTATATGAACATGACATTCACTACATCTCTCTTTGCAGCTCGTCTTTCCTATGCTGTGAATTTGAAATGCAAACTTCATGAAGCCAAAGTGTGTGTTACTGACAGATCGAGAAACTCTATAGTGAGGAAACATTTGGTTTTCATTCATTCAGTAACCGTCAGACTCTTTCTTTCTGTGTGTTTGACGAGCAGAACACACACACACACACACACACACACACACACACAAGACAAGCTGTATAAGAGCCTACATAAGGAATTAATATCAACAACATGCTGTTTATTCCACATACAAACTGAATGTATACAACAGCAGATACAACACACAACCAGTGTGTGTGTGTGAATAGAAAAGAATGAGCTAATGGAAATATCAGACAGACAGAGAGACAGACAGGCAGACAGACAGTTGGAGGTTTTTAGTGGTAATTGAAAACTTGTGCTGAAACCACAGAGTCGTGTTTGACATGCAGCAGAGACTGTTTGAACCATGACTGTGTGTGTGTGTGTGTGTGTGTGTGTGTGTGTTAAAGTCGGATTCCATTCTCCTCACTCCCCACTTGACCTTTGACCCATCTCCCTCTGAACCCCTTCAGTCGGCCTCCATTTCACATCCCACCATGCGTGTGTGTGTGTGTGTGTGTGTGTGTGTGTGTGTATGTGTGTGTGTGTGTGTGTGTGTGTGTGTATGTGAATCGATCACAGACGTTTCACTTGAACAGATGTGACGGAGTCACGCAACACACAGTGGCGTAGATTCCAGGGGGGATGGGGGGGAGGTAACCCCCCTCAATAATAAAAAAAAGCAAGCACAACCCCCCCCCAGTATTTATACCATGATCAATGGAAACATGTAAATGCTTCACACTACAACCCCCCCAGTGTTCAAGCCAAATCTACACCCTTGCAACACACACACACACACACACACAAACATACACATACTCACACACACATACACACACAGAAACATACACACACACACACACACAAACATACACACACACACACAAACATACACACACATACACACACACACACACACAAACATACACACACACATCCTTTTGCTGTCACATGGTTTCCATCAACAATTTCCATTTCCTGTTCATTAGAACTGTGACACACACTCACACACTCACTAAGGAATCTCCATATTATTGTGTAGAATGACACACACTCACCCCTCCTGATCAGTTAATGTCAGATTCATTGGTTAACAGCTGTCAGGGTCAGTTGAGTTAACCCTAGAGGTCATGACCTCTGACCTCACTGCAACAGACAGTGTGGAAGAATTTGTGGGTCAGTCATAATTCAAAGTGAATAACAGTCAGTGTCAGGTGTTTTTTTTTTTTATTCCTGCCAAACTGTTTACGTTTACAAAGTGTTTATATCACGTCATTTGCATAAAGTTAGTCTTTTCTTAACTTTGTTGCATCACTGAACAACCACGTGTCCCCCAATAATTGATATCAAATTAGCATTATTGAGACCGACACGAGCAGAAACGGTTGTTTAAAACAACAGCAGCACAATAGCGCCCTCAACTGACAACTGTTATGAACAACATGGCATAAAAATGGCATTAAGCCTCAATAATTCACTGCAACTACAATACTATGAGAACGTGCAAAATAATTGACAGGTCGAAAGCGTCAGAGGCCGCAGACACATTTTTATTTGTTGTGTACAGAGTCTAGAGCTGTCACAGAGACCGGTGAGATATCTCACAACACTTATTTCAGTGAAATCTTTCAGCGAGTAGGAACATACCTTTCCATGAAAAAAAAAATCGCTTACAGCACTTTTAAGTTGTTGCATTGATTAAAAAGTATTTTTGGTAACACTTTCTATGAATCCCATATTTATAATGCATTGTAAAGGCATTATAACACATTATTAATGTCTCATAATACACCTTATAATATGTAATAACTTCTCATAAATAATTATAACCACAATTTGTAATACATCATAATAATTACCTATTCTTAGTTATACCTTAGTGTATAATGCATATAACACAAGCATCATCCAATTCGTCTGCAGAAGTTATAATGAATTATATATTTGTAATATATATATATATAAGGTATGATTTAAGTAAAGAGACAAAAGCAATGTGTTATAAACATCCATAAGATATTTTTAAGTGGTTATAAAACATTACAAGTCATGCTGCAAGTTATAATCATTACACATGCACAAAATACAAAAAAATATGAAAACAAATACTTGTAAATCTACAAGATTAAAATATTAAAATATATCAGAAAATCTAAATATGTAATGTTGATCACACATGTAGCCAATCTTCTTACACCCAAGAATAAAAAAAAAACACATTCTATACTGAACTCTATTCAATAAACTTTAATGTTTGTGCATCTTATTTGGAGACTTATTTTATAAATAACTTCCACTATATATGTTTATGTTATAACTGTTTATAAGAAGATATTGCTTTTGTAACTTTACTTAAAGCAGGTAAAGAGCACTTATAATATGATCAGGTTATAAAGTCTTTTTTACATTATACATTATACAGCACTTATATCATTAACTTTATTAACTTCTGCTGTGTTAATATTAGATGTTGCTTGTGTTATAATGCATTATACTCTAACGTATAACTATGAATAAAGGAAGTCTTATAATGTATTATAACTGTAGTTATAATTATTTATGAGAAGTTATAACTTATTATAAGGTATATTATGAGACATTATGAATTCATTATAATGCATTATACTCTAAAGTATAACTATAAACAGGGGAAGTCTTATAATGTGTTATAACTGTAGTTATAATTATTTATGAGAAGTTATAACATGTTATAAGGTATATTATGAGACATTATGAATTCATTATAATGCATTATACTCTAAAGTATAACTATAAACAGGGGAAGTCTTATAATGTGTTATAACTGTAGTTATAATTATTTATGAGAAGTTATAACATGTTATAAGGTATATTATGAGACATTATGAATTCATTATAATGCATTATACTCTAAAGTATAACTATAAACAGGGGAAGTCTTATAATGTGTTATAACTGTAGTTATAATTATTTATGAGAAGTTATAACTTATTATAATGTATATTATGAGACATAAATTCATTATAATGCATTATACTCTAAAGTATAACTATAAACAGGGGAAGTCTTATAATGTATTATAACTGTAGTTATCATTATTTATGAGAAGTTATAACTTATTATAAGGTATATTATGAGACATTATAAATTCATTATAATGCATTATACTCTAAAGTATAACTATAAACAGGGGAAGTCTTATAATGTATTATAACTGTAGTTATCATTATTTATGAGAAGTTATAACTTATTATAAGGTATATTATGAGACATTATGAATTCATTATAATGCATTATACTCTAAAGTATAACTATAAACAGGGGAAGTCTTATAATGTATTATAACTGTAGTTATCATTATTTATGAGAAGTTATAACTTATTATAAGGTATATTATGAGACATTATGAATTCATTATAATGCATTATACTCTAAAGTATAACTATAAACAGGGGAAGTCTTATAATGTATTATAACTGTAGTTATAATTATTTATGAGAAGTTATAACTTATTATAAGGTATATTATGAGACATTATGAATTCATTATAATGCATTATACACTAAAGTATAACTATAAACAGGGGAAGTCTTATAATGTATTATAACTGTAGTTATCATTATTTATGAGAAGTTATAACTTATTATAAGGTATATTATGAGACATTATGAATTCATTATAATGCATTATACACTAAAGTATAACTATAAACAGGGGAAGTCTTATAATGTATTATAACTGTAGTTATCATTATTTATGAGAAGTTATAACTTATTATAAGGTATATTATGAGACATTATAAATTCATTATAATGCATTGTACACTAAAGTATATCTATAAACAGGGGAAGTCTTATAATGTATTATAACTGTAGTTATAATTATTTATGAGAAGTTATAACTTATTATAAGGTATATTATGAGACATTATGAATTCATTATAATGCATTATACTCTAAAGTATAACTATAAACAGGGGAAGTCTTATAATGTGTTATAACTGTAGTTATAATTATTTATGAGAAGTTATAACTTATTATAATGTATATTATGAGACATAAATTCATTATAATGCATTATACTCTAAAGTATAACTATAAACAGGGGAAGTCTTATAATGTATTATAACTGTAGTTATCATTATTTATGAGAAGTTATAACTTATTATAAGGTATATTATGAGACATTATGAATTCATTATAATGCATTATACACTAAAGTATAACTATAAACAGGGGAAGTCTTATAATGTATTATAACTGTAGTTATCATTATTTATGAGAAGTTATAACTTATTATAAGGTATATTATGAGACATTATGAATTCATTATAATGCATTATACTCTAAAGTATATCTATAAACAGGGGAAGTCTTATAATGTATTATAACTGTAGTTATCATTATTTATGAGAAGTTATAACTTATTATAATGTATATTATGAGACATAAATTCATTATAATGCATTATACTCTAAAGTATAACTATAAACAGGGGAAGTCTTATAATGTATTATAACTGTAGTTATCATTATTTATGAGAAGTTATAACTTATTATAAGGTATATTATGAGACATTATGAATTCATTATAATGCATTATACTCTAAAGTATATCTATAAACAGGGGAAGTCTTATAATGTATTATAACTGTAGTTATAATTATTTATGAGAAGTTATAACTTAGTATAAGGTATATTATGAGACATTATGAATTCATTATAATGCATTATACACTAAAGTATAACTATAAACAGGGGAAGTCTTATAATGTATTATAACTGTAGTTATAATTATTTATGAGAAGTTATAACTTATTATAAGGTATATTATGAGACATTATGAATTCATTATAATGCATTATACACTAAAGTATATCTATAAACAGGGGAAGTCTTATAATGTATTATAACTGTAGTTATCATTATTTATGAGAAGTTATAACTTATTATAAGGTGTATTATGAGACATTATGAATTCATTATAATGCATTATACACTAAAGTATAACTATAAACGGGAAGTCTTATAATGTATTATAACTGTAGTTATCATTATTTATGAGAAGTTATAACTTATTATAAGGTATATTATGAGACATTATAAATTCATTATAATGCATTATACACTAAAGTATATCTATAAACAGGGGAAGTCTTATAATGTATTATAACTGTAGTTATCATTATTTATGAGAAGTTATAACTTATTATAAGGTGTATTATGAGACATAAATTCATTATAATGCATTATACACTAAAGTATAACTATAAACGGGAAGTCTTATAATGTATTATAACTGTAGTTATCATTATTTATGAGAAGTTATAACTTATTATAAGGTGTATTATGAGACATTATGAATGCATTATAATGCCTTTATAATGCATTATTACTATGGGCTTCATAGAAAGTGTTACCTTATTGTTTTTAATGCTCGGTGGTCTTCGATACAACGCTTCTCAATGTCGTTTTAGACAGCCAATCAAATCAAAGAACTCAAGTTTCATATTCAGCGACACATCAACACAGTGACATGTCAGTGACATGTTAGATGTTAGTACTTAAACTGTGATATCTGCCACTATTTTACTACAGAAATGTTACTCTACTGACAAAACATGAAACCTCAAAAGAGGTGTAAACGCTGACATGTGATCAGGTGTAAACCAGGTGTTTCTTCAGAAATAGTCCTCAACGTAATGTTAGCTTGGCTAGCAATTAGTGTGATGTTTTGATTAATATCATTTTTTAAGTGTTTCTCAAATAGATCTTACCTTGATAACATTCTGCCTCTGTTGTTCTTAATGTAGTTTATCATTTTTTATTCATTGTTAACATTCTCTGGCAAAGACTGATGTTATATCAGGAGCTGTTGCTGAACTCTTTCTGTCTCTCCATGTTATTTTCTTTTCATTTTTCTGTGTTGAACAAAAAGCCACTTTCACTTCACAAACAGACATTGTGTCTCAGTTTAAAGTTCATTCAGTTAAATGTGATCTGTGTTTTGTCTGGCATACTGCAGCCATATGGCCTTTTACTGTGTGTGTGTGTGTGTGTGTGTGTGTGTGTGTGTGTGTGTGCGCGTGCATCTGCGAGTGCCAATCAAAGACTAATTTAAATTTGTGAGCGTGAATGTCAAGAGCGGGCAACCAAACATACGCTGCAATGTGTGTATGTGTGTTTCACACTCAGTAGGTAATCCATCACACACTCTGTCACAATATTATTCCACTGATCACCCCCTCAACACACACACACACACACACACATACACTTCTGAGCTGTGTGTTTTTTTCAGTAATGGACTATAGTAACTCTTGTTCATTTGTGGAAATTGAAGGTAAATCACAACAGTTGGTTTGCAGAATGTTTGTGTTTGATATTTCGGCTTCTTTTGGAACTGAAATGTATGAACTAACTGGCCACTTTTTGTCTGAAATGCAAATTACTCAACATCATCTGGCTTATTCTATAATTGGGGGTACATTTCATGTCAACATAAAAGTACAAAAACAAACTGCTTTCTCAATAAAACAACTATTGGTTTAAATTCATATATTTCTTCAATGTAACATTTCTGCTAGTTGCAAAGCTTAAGCATTAAACACCTTTTTGATATTATACGGGAAAGTTTCCCTAATGAGTTTGTCAACTATGTTACGGCCAAACTGCATGTACAGATACTGATTACATGCTACACTTCAAGTAACACACATAATTAAGAGCTCTTTTGTCTATTCTGCCATATGTGCAGCATTCTTTTCAAATAATTTTAAGAACTGGATTTTTTAATGTGGTATTTTCAGCACGGTCACAAGTGACCGTTACGTTTTGAAACATAAATCTGCCTTAAATATAATTGTTTGTAGTTTTAAGAGATGTTACTTTAAACTCTAACCTTTGTGGATGCTACATTTACATTGAAGTATATCAGAAGCAGCATTCTTGCTATTTAAAATGTAAAAAATAAGCTGTAACATAGTTGACAGTTAAACTAACTTAGTTGAAAAATCAATATATTGCTTATTTCACAAAATACAATGACACCATTTACATAAGAAGATCTCTGTTTTAACTTGCAAAGGAACAATATGTAGTTAATTTAGTAAAATCAATTAACTTTCCCTTAATTCCTAATTATCATGATTCACATGCATGCACACACACAGATGCAGGAGGGCACACACACTCTCAGTTACACATACAGGCTTAAATTATGACCAAATATATATATATATATATATATATGGAAAATAATTCATCATCATCATCAGTGGACACAGCAGAGTCTCGTCAACTATGTTACTGAAGAGTTAACACTATATGGTAACTTCGTTGACATGTAACACAGTTGACAATTTCCCCATTATGACTCAGAATGACCATGGTAGGATTTCCTTTGCAAACCACATGTCATATTCTTCATCAGGTTAACCTCAATTTTTAATATATATTTGAGTTAAAATCATAAAAAATATTGACTTCTTAATTTATCTTTAATCTGTTTGAGACATTTGAATTGTAGATGTTTATTTACCATTATAATGACTCCCTTGCTCTTACTTGAGCCAGCACTAAAGAAAACATGTCCACCCCATATCTTCCCAAATTTTTCAGTTTCCTGCGGGGAGAGTTGTGTTTCTTGAAGAAACACTATATCATATTTCTTACGTTTAAGAAAAGAAATAACCTTCCTTCTTTTTATGGGGTGCTCCAACCCATTCACATTCCACATGGAGAGAGACAATCCACTCATTTGTACATTTTGATATAATAGAAAAAATCAATTGTGTGCCAAAAACAAAATTATGAAGACCACATTTCAACATCAATGCAACAATAAAACCCCAAACTTCCCCCCGAACCAAACAAACAGAAAAAAGAAAAACATGTGCATTAACCCCGCGCATGACAGCGCCAACCGGCATCAATCCCTTTAAACTCAAAGAGTCCATGTACGCCTACAAGAGCCCCCGCGACAACTTTGCCATCGGATTGCTCAATTTTGCCTCACAAATTTGTAAGAAAAAACTACATAACATCAAATATTTTGTAAAACAAACCCCAGTCAATAGGCAGAATAAACACAAAGAACATGTAGACTCATTCACAGAACTGTCTCAGAGGTGTGTTCCTTCACAAAACAAATTCCAGCCGATATAAAGCCGTTCAGTTTCCTCGGTCAGACAAACGAATCTTCAGTGAGCCGGCTGATGAGTGCAGCAGATGACGTAATCATTCCAATGTCCCACAAAAATACTCCACAAATCATACTCCAGCCAACAGGAGGCATAAGCACAAGGAACTGACAGATTCATCCATAACTGTCCCAAAGTAGTGTTATTGTGTGGGCATGTAGATATTTTGCGGTCATCCGTTCATTGTAAAAGTGATCTTCCGTCAATGCAAAAGTTTCTATAAGGAAAAGTGTTAATCCACAAAACAAAACAAACTCCAGCCGCTTGGCGGAGCCAACACAAAAGGAAACAAAAATGGCGCCCAGCTTCCTCCGAAAGCCAGAGTATATACAGTGAGTCAATCCACTCACAAGAAAAACACCCAATGGTTACTCACCCATTGATTCAATAAAAGACATTGCCTGACTGGGACATGTAAATACTTTGCTGCCGTACTTAGTGTTTATTTTCAGTCTGGCCGGAAACATCAGAGCAAAAGTTAACTTCCACTGATGTAAGAGTTTCTTGCATTCCTTAAACCGATCGCGTTTCTCTCTTGTCGAGTTCGCAAAGTCCGAGAACAAGAAAATATTGTAATTCTTCCAAGAAAGCTTTCCTTTGCTCCTCGCCTTTTCAAGGAGATGTTCCAAATCAACTTTGGTCGCGGGCAGATTAGCGGCTAATTCCCTCTCTGATGACTCCAGATAATCGATTTGTTTTTCAACATCTGTCACTCTTGTAACTAGCTCAGAGAATTTTTTTTCCATCGGCGTAATCGATTGACGTATTACAGCGAGATCCTCCATGTCCGCAAGTACCTTCGTCAACATCACCGACGTGTTGGACAGTTGACGCTGGATTCCTTCTCCCGCCACGCCATCCAAATCGAGTCCCCGGTCCACAGGCCTGTCTGGGCTTTCATCCTGAACCTGTAAGTGTCTTTTAATGTCTCCAGGGCCCGAGGATTTTGACTTCTTTGCCATGTTTACCTCAAACAGTAAATGTGTAACTGGGTGTATCAAATTTCACTGGATTATATCATGAAAATAATTAAAAAAATTAGCAAGGTGCGCAGAGCTGTCTCTCACACGTCTGCCCTTCGCATGGCGTCACTGTACTCCTCAGAACCTCTTCTTAATATATTAACTCCTCGCTATCCTTAGGACATGTCCCAAGAAACTTTAAATGGCAGTTATCAAACCACTTATTAAGAAGCCACAACTTGATCCTGGAGAATTGGCTAATTACAGAGCGATTTCAAATCTTCCATTTATGTCAGAAATACTAGAAAAGATTGTGTCCTCCCAACTATGTTCATTTCTACAGAGAAATAGTATATATGAACAATTTCAGTCAGGATTTAGGCCTCATTACAGTACAGAGACTGCACATATCAGAGTTACAAGTGACTTGCTCTTATCATCTGATCGCGGCTGCATTTCTCTTCTAGTGCTTTTAGATCTTAGTGCTGCCTTCGACACCATAGATCACGACATTCTCTTGAATAGGCTGGAGAATTATGTTGGCATTAGTGGACTTGCATTATCACGGTTTAGGTTCTATTTATCAGACCGCTACCAGTTTGTCTGTGTAAACAAGGAATTGTCAAATAAAACAAAAGTTAAGTATGGAGTATATGTAATATATATGCTTCCCCTGGGAGATATTATCAGGAATCGTGGAATAAATTTCCACTGTTATGCCGATGATACCCAACTTTATATTTCTTCTAATCCCAATGAAATTTCACAATTCTCCAAATTAGCAGAGTGTATCAATGAAATCAAAGATTGGATGGCCAGAAATTTCCTTCTACTCAATTCAGACTAAAAAGAGGTACTAGTTATTGGACCAAAAACCTCTAAAAATAAGACACTAAAATATCATTTCACTCTCGATGGATGTACTGTTTCATTATCTTCTACAGTGAAGAACTTAGGTGTTATATTTGATACCAATCTGTCCTTTGAAAATCAAATTACCAATGTTTGTAGAACAGCATTCGTCCACCTCAGAAATATTGCTAAATTATGACACATGCTCTCTGTTGCTGATGCCGAAAAACTAATTCATGCGTTCATGACCTCAAGACTAGATAATTGTAATGCATTACTGGGAGGATGTCCTGCAAGTTCAATAAATAAACTTCAATTGGTTCAAAATCAGCCAGAGTGCTGACTGAGAACCAAGAAATATGATCATATTAGCCCCATTTTATCATCGTTACATTGGCTACCTGTTAAATTTCATATTCATTTTAAAATTCTGTAAACTACGTACAAAGCTTTGAATGGTCTAGCTCCACAGTACTTAAGTGACCTTCTGACACACTATATTCCATCACATTCATTACGATCACAAAATTCTGGCCTGTTAATAGTTCCTAGAATATCTAAATCCACAAAAGGAGGTAGATCCTTTTCCTATTTGGCTCCTAAACTATGGAATAGTCTCCCTAACACTGTTCGGGACTCAGACACACTCACTCAGTTTAAGTCTAGACTAAAGACTCATATATTTAGCCAGACATACACCTCATTTATCCATCAACTCACAATTAGGCTGCTTTAGTTAGGTCTGCTGGAACCAGAAACATCTATCATGATCTATAACTCTGCATAAAATTGAATGGCATCTATGCTAATATTATTCTATTTGTTTCCATGTCTCAACCATATCATATCATTTATATCCTGAGGTCTCCAGAACCGGCTGGATCCAGCTCCATTCCTGCTTGGTGTCGGACTCCACTGATACATGTCTCTGAGTGATGACAAACTACAGCTGGTGCTAGCCAGACATCACTTCAGTCTATTATGATGGACTTCAGAAGATGAACTGATGCCAACTCCAACTGTAAGACATGGGATACTTCATATGCCACTGTCTGAACCTTGGATTTAGGATAGACCTCACTGAACCTCACTGAAATTACAGGCCGGTTGAACTGCGATGCACCTCATTGATCTCTGCCTGCACCACCTCGGTCTAATGATGGACTACACTCTTATAATGGAATACATAGACTATCAAATAATTGCCAACAAAACCCTTCATCAGCCAACTAATAAAGGACAATTCATCAATGTGAACTTCTGCAGTTAATCCAGGATGAACTTCAAAGACATTAGTCATTAATCTTACAGTTCATATAAAATCTTTGATTAAACACTGACCCTTAACACTTACTTAGTTTAATAATTTTAAACCATGACCTGCACTATACATAAGTAATATTGTCATTATATTCATGATGTTAGTCAGAGGGGAACTGGCCCCCACAGTGAGTCTGGTTTCTCTCAAGGTTATTTTTCTCCATTAATCAACATCTTATGGAGTTTTGTGTTCCTTACCACAGTCACCTTCAGCTTGCTCACTGGGGTTATAAATACAATTATTATTTAATTATTTATTATTATACCCAATTTACAATAATATTTTATCAAACTACACAATGATGACTCTAAGACTTTATAGATATTACAGTTTCATTTTCTGTTAATGCATGATTTTCTGTAAAGCTGCTTTCAAACCATGTGTGTTGTGAAAAGCTCTATACAAATAAAAATTACTTGACATTTGACACAAATCATGTAGAAAGAGTGAAGATCAGATGAACGCTCATCTTCAGATACATGTGAAGAAATATTAAACAGTTCTAACTTTAAAATTGTGATTGAATAATAAAAAAAAAAAACGGTTTATAAATCTGGAAATGAAAATCATTGTACTTTTGCTACTACTGCATTTACACAGTCAGACTAAACGAGCCTTTGGTTGCGTTCTCAAAAGGGAACAAAAACGTTTTAAGTTTTCTTTTAATGATTTTGTTAGTCTGCAAAACAGAAGTCTATGATACAGTATGTCCTCATTTTCAGTGTGTGTATGTGTTTTAGCTGATCTGCTCTGTCAATTCACATGTTCTCATTAGCTCATTTTATCCATCACTCTCTCTCTTTTACACAGAAGAAAGTTAGTCGTATGGGTTTGGAACATCATGTGGGTGAGTAAATGATGTCATAATTTTCATTTTTGTGTGAAGTTCATATGACAGTGTGCAAAGATACACATTTTTGTAATGATATATTCAGGGTTGGGGAGTAACGGAATACATGAAACAGAATTACGTATTTAAAATACGAGTAACTGTATTCCACTATAGTTACAATTTAAATCATTGGTAATTAGAATACAGTTACATTCAAAAGGTAATTTGATTACTGAAGAGATTACTTTGCATTTTATTGTCATTTGTTTCATTTAATATTTAGTCCTTTCAGATGGAAAACATTTATCCATATATATGATGTGATCCAAAGTGCATTTGAACAGCGGTGAAACACTTTCTTATGATGTGTTACATTCATACGAGCAGACAGAGAATTAAGTTTGTGTAACGTTTGGAAGGAAGTCATGAGAGCTGGATCTAGATGTGGCAAGAAGTTTGATAAAGAATAATGTAGTCTGGTGGAAACTGATGACAGGGGCAAAACACATGGCAAAACAATAGTGAATCATGACATAACCCCCCTCCTAATGGGCGGTTCCTGACACCCAAGGAAGGCTGGTAAGGAAGGCGGGGCCAAGATGGAGCCGGAGACCAAAGAGGCCAGAGCATATCAGGAGGAAGGCTGGGAGACTAAGGAAACCAGAGCAGATCAGGCGGATGGCCAGGGGACCCAGGAGACCAGAGCAGATCAGGTGGATGGCAAGGAGACCACCTCAGGGTAGAGACTGGATCAGGAGGCCTGGTTGGTGGCCACAGGGCTGAAACAGGGTCAGGAGGCCTGGGTGGCAGCCACAGACTAGAGACTGGAGCCATAGAAGACTCTGAGGGCAGAGCTGTGGAAGGCGGAGCCATAGGAGGCTCGAGGGGCGAAGCCGTGGCAGCCTCAAGGGGCGAAGCCGTGGAAGGTGGAGCTGTGGCAGGCTCGAGGGGCAAAGCCATGGCAGGCTCGGGGACAACCTCTGTGGTCGTGAGCATGGGCAGAGCCTTGGGAACGACCTCTGTGGTCGTGAGCATGGGCAGAGCCTTGGGAACGACCTCTGTGGTCGTGAGCATGGGCAGAGCCTTGGGAACGACCTCTGTGGTCGTGAGCATGGGCAGAGCCTTGGGAACGACCTCTGTGGTCATGAGCATGGGCAGAGCCTTGGGAACGACCTCTGTGGTCGTGAGCATGGCCAGAGCCTTGAGAACGACCTCTGTGGTCATGAACACTGGCAGAAACTCGGGAATGACCTCTGTGGTCGTGAACACTGGCAGAAACTCGGGAACGACCTCTGTGGTCGTGAACACTGGCAGAAACTCAGGAACGACCTCTGTGGTCATGAACACTGGCAGAAACTCGGGAACGACCTCCGTGGTCATGAACACGGGCAGAGACTCAGAAACGACCTCCGTGGTCATGAACACGGGAAGAGACTTGGAAACGACCTCCGTGGTCGTGAAATCGGGAAGAGACTTGAGGGTAGAAGCCTTTCTTCTCCTCCTCCGGATGGCTGAAGTTGGCAACGCTGGCTCTGGGACGGACGAGGCTGACAAAGCTGGCTCTGGGATGGACAAGGCTTCCAGCTCGTTGGCCGTGGCAGACATGGGCATTGGCTCATTGGCCGTGGCAGGCGTGGGCGTTGGCTCGTTGGCCGTGGCAGGTGTGGGCATTGGCTCGTTGGCCGTGGCAGGCGTGGGCCTTGGCTCGTTGGCCGCGGCAGGCGTGGGCCTTGGCTCGTTGGCCGTGGCAGGCGTGGGCACTGACAATTTGTGAGGAAGGGTCTTCATGGCCCTACGCACCGACATCAGTGGCAGATCATTTAACTTGGTGACAGGGGCTGTGGAAGGCTTCAAGACAGGGGCCGCGGGAGGCTTGGAGCAAGGAGTCGTGGAAGGATTGGCTGTGACATAGCATGGAGCAGACTCAGACGTGGCCGTGACATGGCGTGAAGCAGACTCAGACTTGACTGTGACATGGCGTGGAGCCGACTGTGGCGTGGCTGTGATATGGCGTGGAGCGGACTCAGACGTGGCTGTGACATGGCGTGGAGCGGACTCAGGCGTGGCTGTGACATGGCATGGAGCGGACTCAGGCGTGGCTGTGACATGGCGTGGAGCAGACTCAGGCGTGGCTGTGACATGGCGTGGAGCGGACTCAGGCGTGGAAGGCTTGGAAGCCGAGATCAGGATTGAGAGAGGAGGATCCTCTGAAGCGAGAGTTTCTAATGTTAGCTTCACGTCTTCCTCCCACATGTAATCTCATGTCTCTGGCAATTCCCTCCATTGGTGAGCTGTGAGTCCGATCCGGTATATGGATTTCAGGGTGGAATCATCAAAACCTGTGTGGCAGGCTACGGTGCTGAAGAAGTGGGAGTATTCCCTTATCGATAAGTCCGCCTGGCTCAGTTGCACGAAGTATGCTGCTAGATCCATTTTGTGGTGAGTTGTTCTGTAATGTTTGGAAGGAAGTCACGAGAGCTGCATCTAGATGCGGCAAGAAGTTTAATAAAGAATATAAGCAAAGTATAAAATAACTGGGTAAACACAGGAACAAGGCAGAACTTGGAACTAGAAACATAAAACAAATGAAACATCCATGATGAGAACTGGTACATAGGAACAGGGGAGAAACACAACAACTCACAAAGACTGGGTAGATATTAGGGCATTATATACACAGGGGTAAATGAGGAAATGAAATACAGGTGAGAACAATAGGGAACAGCTGGCAGTGATGAGGGCAGGGAATTATGGGAAGTGTAGTCTGGGGGAAACAGATGACAAGGGCAAAAAATTAGCCAAAACAATAGTGAATCATGACAGTTTGAAGTAAGTTTGGAGCAGAAGAAATAGAAATAAACTGTGTAAATTGTCAGCTTTACGCTAAACTAAAATGCTATTTCTAGCCATTTTACATGCACGTTACCAGGCACAATCATATTTTTTATCAAGAAAATTCACGTTGGATCTTAATTTTTCTTCTAGTAAGACCTTTGATATAAGGGCAAAAATCTTATTCCTGATCATAATTTTTTATTGTTTTCCTGTAAAAATTTCTAAAAATCCTTAAAACAAGATCAATTAGATTGACACTGCATAAGATATTTAGTTTTTCAGAGAATGTATTTTTAACATGTATATTTTGTCTTACTGTACTGAGTTTTTATAGTCAAAACAAGTGAAAAAATCTACCAGTGCTGAAGAAGTAATCCAAAGTATTTAGATTACATTACTGACCTTGAGTAATCTAACAGAATACATTACAAATTACATTTTACAGCATGTATTCTGTAATCTGTAGTGAAATACTTTTCAAAAGTAACCCTCCTAACCCTGTTTATAACATTTGTAATGATATATCTCAGTTAAAAAAGTTAGATCCATGTGGGCATTTAGCTGATACAGTATGGTATGTGTGTAGGCAATGTGGAGTGGGTGAATAGTTCTGCTGATTGTCTCTTACATCTTTGATGTGATTTACTTCTTTTTTTGTTATTTTCTTTACTTTATAATTTTCATGTGAATAAATCCTAATTTTTGAGTGTCAGATTTGTTCTCAGCAGTGAATGACTGATTCTATAATGATGGTGTGTCATTCATCTGTGCTGCTGCTGTTTCACCTGTAAACTCTGTTTCCCTTCCCTGTGCTGTGGAATGTCACACACACATACACACACACACACACACACACACCTGTCGACGGGTAATGAAGGTGGCTGTCAGTCAGTGTGTGATTGGCTGAGAGATAAACTCACTGAGGGTCATGTGACTTCCTGCCGCTATTGCCATAATGACATTAATTAAGAACAGATCCGGCTCACCAGACACCCGATACACACACACACACACACACACACACACACATCTATTTATCTACCTAAATGGGGAAATACCATAGGCTGCTATTGTTTTTACATAAAGCTAATTATAATAACTATAGACTAACCCTAACAAGAAACTTTTTTCATTTTAGATTTTTTTTTTTTTTTTTTTACATTTATTTATGTATGGATCATTTTTCCACATGAGGATGTCCAAAAATGTCCTCTAAGGATGTTTTTTTCCTGATTTAGCTCACTTCTGGGTACAAATGTGTTCCTAAACTATAGCTAACACACACACACACACACACACACACACACACACACACATCCCAGGAAATAGTTTATGGATTTGTGAGTCATAGAGATGGCTTTAAAGAGACCTGACCTGTGTATTTGTATGTGTGTGTGATTGACAGGATGATTGTTGGCTGTATAATTATATTCATGTCTGTTATATGTCACAATGAGTTACACAGACCACAGTTAAACCCTCGTCTCTCTCTCTCTCTCTCTCTCTCACACACACATATCATGATAGAGTAACATTAAATGTCATAGATTTTACAGCAGGTTTATAGCTTTCATTTAGTTTTTTCATCTTATGACAGGAAACAACTTTATCCGACAACATGAGTTCAGATGAATGTTTTAACGGTCATTAATGGTTTGTAAGATGATCTGCAGCTCAGAGTTTCATCCAGGTGTTCAATGAATGCTCGTGATTAATCTTCCCAGAATGCAGTGCCAAGGACGAGGGGCGGAGTTTCAGCCCACAGTAACAATGTCCTCACAGTTAAGAGCAGCTCAACATCCACACAAAGAATCTTTGAGCAGATCTGGAGTCAGATTATGAGCCGTTCCCGAGAGAATTACAACTCAAACATGCAGCTCTGACCGTAACTACTGCAGCACGAATAAACAAACATGAATAATACAGCAAACAGATGAATAACTACAGTGCGATTAAACAAAAAGGTGAATAATAACAGCAAGACTAAAAAAACAGTTGAATAACAACAACACAAATAAACACACATTTAAATAATAAAGCAAACAGACAAATAACTACAGCGCAACTAAACAAACGTGAATAATACAGCAAATAGATGAATAACTACAGTGCGACTAAACAAACATGAATAATACAGCAAAGAGATGAATAACTACAGAGCGACTAAACAAACGTGAATAATACAGCAAATGGACGAATAACTACAGTGCGACTAAACAAACGTGAATAATACAGCTAACAGACTAATAACTACAGCGCGACTAAACAAACGTGAATAATACAGCAAACAGACGAATACTACAGCGCGACTAAACAAAGGTGAATAATACAGCAAACAGACGAATAACTACAGAGCGACTAAACAAACGTGAATAATACAGCAAACAGATGAATAACTACAGCGCGACTAAACAAACGTGAATAATACAGCAAACAGACGAATAACTACAGAGCGACTAAACAAACGTGAATAATACAGCAAACGGACGAATTACTACAGTGCGACTAAACAAAGTGAATAATACAGCAAACAGACGAATAACTACAGTGCGACTAAACAAACGTGAATAATACAGCAAACGGATGAATAACTACAGAGCGACTAAACAAACGTGAATAATACAGCAAACGGACGAATAACTACAGTGCGACTAAACAAAGTGAATAATACAGCAAACGGACGAATAACTACAGTGCGACTAAACAAACGTGAATAATACAGCAAACGGACGAATAACTACAGAGCGACTAAACAAACGTGAATAATACAGCAAACGGACGAATAACTACAGCGCGACTAAACAAACGTGAATAATACAGCAAACAGACGAATAACTACAGCGCGACTAAACAAACGTGAATAATACAGCAAACGGACGAATAACTACAGCGCGACTAAACAAACGTGAATAATACAGCAAACGGACGAATAACTACAGCGCGACTAAACAAACGTGAATAATACAGCTAACGGATGAATAACCACAGCGCGACTAAACAAACGTGAATAATACAGCAAACGGACGAATAACTACAGCGCGACTAAACAAACGTGAATAATACAGCTAACGGACGAATAACTACAGCGCGACTAAACAAACGTGAATAATACAGCAAACGGACGAATAACTACAGCGCGACTAAACAAACGTGAATAATACAGCAAACGGACGAATAACTACAGAGCGACTAAACAAACGTGAATAATACAGCAAACGGACGAATAACTACAGAGCGACTAAACAAACGTGAATAATACAGCAAACGGACGAATAACTACAGCGCGACTAAACAAAGTGAATAATACAGCAAATGGACGAATAACTACAGTGCGACTAAACAAAGTGAATAATACAGCAAACGGACGAATAACTACAGTGCGACTAAACAAAGTGAATAATACAGCAAACGGATGAATAACTACAGCGCGACTAAACAAACGTGAATAATACAGCAAACGGACGAATAACTACAGAGTGACTAAACAAACGTGAATAATACAGCAAACAGACGAATAACTACAGAGCGACTAAAAACGTGAATAATACAGCTAACAGACGAATAACTACAGAGCGACTAAACAAACGTGAATAATACAGCAAACAGACGAATAACTACAGTGCGACTAAAACGTGAATAATACAGCTAACAGACGAATAACTACAGCGCGACTAAACAAACGTGAATAATACAGCAAACAGACGAATAACTACAGTGCGACTAAACAAACGTGAATAATACAGCTAACAGACTAATAACTACAGCGCGACTAAACAAACGTGAATAATACAGCTAACAGACTAATAACTACAGCGCGACTAAACAAACGTGAATAATACAGCTAACAGACGAATAACTACAGCGCGACTAAACAAACGTGAATAATACAGCAAACGGACGAATAACTACAGCGCGACTAAACAAACGTGAATAATACAGCAAACGGACGAATAACTACAGCGCGACTAAACAAACGTGAATAATACAGCAAACGGACGAATAACTACAGAGCGACTAAACAAACGTGAATAATACAGCAAACAGACGAATAACTACAGTGCGACTAAACAAACGTGAATAATACAGCAAACGGACGAATAACTACAGCGCGACTAAACAAACGTGAATAATACAGCAAACGGACGAATAACTACAGAGCGACTAAACAAACGTGAATAATACAGCAAACAGACGAATAACTACAGAGCGACTAAAAACGTGAATAATAGAGCTAACAGACGAATAACTACAGCGCGACTAAACAAACGTGAATAATACAGCTAACAGACGAATAACTACAGTGCGACTAAACAAACGTGAATAATACAGCAAACGGACGAATAACTACAGAGCGACTAAACAAACGTGAATAATACAGCTAACAGACGAATAACTACAGCGCGACTAAACAAACGTGAATAATACAGCAAACAGACGAATAACTACAGTGCGACTAAACAAACGTGAATAATACAGCTAACAGACGAATAACTACAGCGCGACTAAACAAACGTGAATAATACAGCTAACAGACGAATAACTACAGTGCGACTAAACAAACGTGAATAATACAGCAAACGGACGAATAACTACAGAGCGACTAAACAAACGTGAATAATACAGCAAACAGACGAATAACTACAGAGCGACTAAAAACGTGAATAATACAGCTAACAGACGAATAACTACAGCGCGACTAAACAAACGTGAATAATACAGCAAACAGACGAATAACTACAGTGCGACTAAACAAACGTGAATAATACAGCAAACAGACGAATAACTACAGAGCGACTAAAAACGTGAATAATACAGCTAACAGACGAATAACTACAGCGCGACTAAACAAACGTGAATAATACAGCAAACAGACGAATAACTACAGTGCGACTAAACAAACGTGAATAATACAGCTAACAGACGAATAACTACAGCGCGACTAAACAAACGTGAATAATACAGCAAACAGACGAATAACTACAGTGCGACTAAACAAACGTGAATAATACAGCTAACAGACGAATAACTACAGCGCGACTAAACAAACGTGAATAATACAGCAAACAGACGAATAACTACAGAGCGACTAAAAACGTGAATAATACAGCTAACAGACGAATAACTACAGCGCGACTAAACAAACGTGAATAATACAGCAAACAGACGAATAACTACAGTGCGACTAAACAAACGTGAATAATACAGCTAACGGACGAATAACTACAGCGCGACTAAACAAACGTGAATAATACAGCAAACGGACGATTAACTACAGCACGACTACACAAACAGCAAAATTTCTACAGCATAAATAAACGAACATATGAAAACTGCAACACAATCAGTGTTGGGGAGTAACTAGCTAAAAGTAGTGACGCTTTTAACTTAAATACATGTTATCAGTAGTGTGACAGTATTTCAGTAATTTCTTCTCATAATAGTGTCGCTTTTCCAGTAACAAGTTTATTTTCCAGCGAGTAGCGCAGTAGAGTCACAGAACGCTTCATTTGTCACATTATATTGTGAACACAGAGTCGAGTGAGTAATCAGACACACTCATCGAAACCGTCCTCTCTCTCTCTCATGCAGCGCTGGGAAAACTGAATCATTTAAGTGAATCGGCTCTTTCAGACAGTTTGTGTAAATTAACCAGTTACAATAAATGATTCACTAATTCAATTATATTTAGTGTTGGGGACTCCAGTTCATTTTATTGACTTGATCTGTTTGGGTTCATGTGAAGTAACTAGTTCACATAAATGGTTTACTGATTCACTTAAGCCTTTGCGCAGAAGTCATTGTGTCTTTAATTAAACAAAATATTAAGTTAATTGCTGCTGTTTAATCACTGTTATATAAAATAGATTGTTTTCTAGTTTTATTAATTGTATTTAGTATATATATATATATATATAATGTTCAATTTAATGTTGTTACTCTAATTGAGATCTTAATTGTTTTTGTGCCTCATATTGGACAAGTATTCATGTGCCACAAATGTATATTTTCTTCCTTAAAGCTGAAGTGTGTAATTTTTGTGCTACTTGACAGAATAAACATTGTTTTCAAACAACTCTCTGAATGTGTCCCCGTCTGCTGTTAATTGATCAAACAGAAAGTCCAGCCCCCAACTCACGAAATTGGTCGAGTCAGTGTTGTTGTGTTGGGCTGGATGGGTCACTCAAAGCAAACAGAGGAATTTTGTATAGTGCCACAGAGACACAATGTTTACAGTTTCGAGAATATTAACCAACAAATGGCTTACTTGTAGTTGTCTCTGCATATTAAGATGGTATAGAAGAAGGTATTTGAACTTTAACATGATAAAGTTTAACACTTCAGCTTTAAATAGTTCGTTTGTAGTGTAGATAACTAGTGTTATCATTCACAGAAACTAAACCAAAATCTAAATGAAAACATTTCCATTAACTGAAAAAAAAAAAAAAAATGAAACTAAACTAAAATAGTTTTTCTTAACACCATAGCAAACTAAAATAAAATAAAAATGACCTTAATTTTATTTTTATTTTTGATGCACAGTATATTATAAAATTGGAAACATTTACAATCCACCTTAATTAAACATGAAAATGCCACTAGACAGAGGTAACGCAAGATGCTGTAGCTTTGGAAGTCACAAAATATTAAAACTAAAATAAAAAGTAACTAAACTGAAACTAGAAAACACTGAGAAATCAAAAACTAAACTAAAACTAACAAAGTGTGAAAACTAACGAAAACTAAACTAAACTGGTATACAAATGGAATATAAAATAGAATACTAGATTAAAAATTCTAAACTATAATAACATTGTGAGTAGCTTGACAGTTTCAAAGTAGCTTCAGCAACACAGAGCAAAACTAAACGAACAGACGAATAATACCGATGAAACAAACACATTGTGTCAAGTAGAGTGTTCCTGCAATCATCATCCCCAGCTAACAATTTTATGTTCTAAGAACGTTTTCCTAACGTTAGCATTTGGTTGTGAAAACGTTATTTCTGAAAAAACATAAAAAATGTCCAGTTTTTTAAACATTGTATTAACATTCTTCCTTGCTTATGGGAATGTTCTGCAGAATGTTATTAGAACGTTCCATACTCTTGTTATAAAAACATTCTCTCTACGTTTTTCAATGGTTATTAAAACGTTATGCAAAACGTTACTGGAACGTTACATTTTCTCATTATGCAAATATATCTCAATGTTCTTCCTTAGTTATAGAAATGTTCTGCAGAACGTTATTAGAATGTTCCATACTCTCCTTATAAAAATGTTCTCTCAACATTTTTCAATGGTGAATAAAATATTATACAAAATGTTAATGGAATGTTACTTTTTCTCAGCATGCAAACGTTTTCTCAATGTTCTTCCTTAGTTATAGAAACGTTCTGCAGAATGTTATTAGAACGTTCCATACTCTCGTTATAAAAATGTTCTCTCAACATTTTTCAATGGTGAATAAAACGTTATACAAAACGTTACTGGAATGTTAAATTTTCTCAGCATGCAAACGTTTTCTCAACGTTCTTCCTTAGTTATTGGAATGTTCTGCAGAACATTAGAACATTTCATGCTCTACAGAAATGTTGTCTCAATGTTTTAAAAAGATTATTAAAACGTTAGACAAAACATTACTGGAATATTCTTTCAACGTTCCACCTGGATCATTGCTTATATTCATGTTGTTCAAGTGCTAAATTTGTCTCCCCAAGTTAACTTAGTTATATTGCCACAGAAGTGTTGTTTACAAACTTTTAGACTGAACATATTTGAAAACTTATAAACATGCAATTAAAAAAAATAAATAAAACAGATGTCAGTAAAGCACTTAAATGATCATTTAAAAACATTAAAGAGTTTCATGTATTTTTTAATTGATCAGATTAATGTTAAACTCACAAACTCTCAACTGTTTTTAGATGAAGGTGGCGGCACTATGAGTTTATAATGATTATTAAAATAAGGCCTGGAAACCGTTTACACTTACTGGAGTGACTCCAGAACAAACAGGAACTGATCCAGATGACCTTTCACCCTTTCATTTAATGAAAAAGAGCGGAGCAACAAAGTTAAAACAGAACGATTGTGTCCAACTGCCTGACACGATTACACTTGGCAGACTCAACATGCATCTAATTTATAATCACACACACACACACACACCGTTGTGCTCCATCAGTCATACAGCAAAGATAACACTCTCCCTGTGTAATATTGTGAAGTGTGTGTTTGTGTGTGTGTGTGTGTGTGTGTGTGTGTGTGTTTTGACTCAGGCATGTTGGGTGTAGCTATAATGGCGTCGTTTGTGAGCAGGGAAATTCCAGCTCTGCGGCGCAGAGAGAGAAATATACACCAAACCAAACAAATAAATAAACAAAAATGATAAAAATACACACACAAACATGTTAACCCAAACTGTCAACATACACGCTAGCAATACAAATATTCTGTATTCGTGTGTGTGAATGTTTGTGTGTTTGTGAGTGTGTGTGTGTTTGTGAGTGTGTGTGTGTGTGTGTGTGTGTGTGTGTGTGTGTGTGTGTGTGTGTTTCACATCTGCTCGGTGACCTTGCCATAGGTACATTCTCATTTATATATTAACATATTTTATCAGAGCTCATGAAAGACATGAAACACACACACACAAACACACACTGCAGCTGTATTTGGTCAAAGTGAGTGAATGTTTACAGGGAGGATCTAAAATCAGTGAATTAAACACTTGTATAAACCACATTATAAACACTGAATGAGTGCATGAAAACAGAGCTGTATGAAATGAAGGAGTGCAGCATGTTTTTACAGAGGGTTTGCAGTTGTCATTCAGTCAGAGACAGTAGAAAAACAGACCGCTAGAAATGGAAGTCCTGCCTTTCGGCTTTGTGATAGAGACGTCAGCTATATGCACATGTGACTGAAAATACACTTTTAACTTAAGCTAAAGAACAAACATTGAGTGACAGCACTGCAAAGGCAAAACACAGTAACTACACGTTTTGAGTGAAAACAGGTCTCTTTTTTATGAAGAATCCCTTGTGACTAAAATATAAAGGCAACGTTATGGTTTCATGTATACAGACCTATTCTTCATGTGTGAGAAAAATAGTGTGGTATTATAAAGACAACATTTTAGCTTTGATATTGTTGTTGTTCTAAAGCCAGAAATGATTAAAATATTATCTGGGAAATATTTACTTTGTATTGACCCTGTAAAGCCTGACAGATGAAAAACTGACATAAAACTGTTTTTAGTACCATTAGACAAACTATGAAAAGAATTGTAAAAATGTCATATTTGATACATTATGCTGTAACAGTCATTATCCTCCTGAGGCCCAGCAATTCATTTTTGTGATTTTTATTGTGGTGTGCATGAATGTAATGTAATGGTGATTGAGAGATGTTCCTCAAAAGTCTGTTCAAAGGGGAGTTTTCAATAAAATAATATACAAACTTTTAATCAAGCACAAGTTGCTTATATTCAGCAAATACTCATTTTAAATAATCAGAAACAATATAATAATTACTGTCACTTTTACTTTATTAAAACAAGCTGTCATTCATCCCAACATAAGTCACTTTTCACACAAGTCTGCCGGCATTTTAAATAGATCGATATAAACATTGAAATCACTTTTTTTCACAAATAACCACTAGATGTGCCATAAACATGTGTCAGATGTGTGTCAGAACGAGTGTGATCAGATTGTGCGGCAGCTCGACTGATAGAGCGTTGCACTTGTGATGTAAAGGAGCAGGTACGAGTCCTGAAGAGCACACGAGTCGACACGTGAACCCAAAGTGTCTTAGAAGCTCCACAAAATGACGCGTTGTGTTTTTCATCTCACATTTGCTTTTTCTGACACTATCGGTTAGGTTTAGGTTTAAGGTTTCAGGTAGGGATGTCGGTTTTGTTGATTTAAAACTCGATAGAGCATTAACCTTAAAAACCTCATCTGTTTAGGAGAATATTTAACTCACTTTTAGTGCCACACAGTGGACATTTCACCTCAGAATGGCTGCGATATGAGCAAAGAACCATGTAATATCGTTTGCAAAATGAGATCAGGCTGAAATCTAGATTTACAGTTTCATATTTCTCATCCTGAGACAGTTTTGAGAGGTTCATTTGTAACAAATGACTTAGAATATTAAGAACTATATCAGAATAAATCATTACAGGGGCATTTTATTTTTTGAACATGCATTTTAAATTTCAGGGGCAGTTTTGTCACTTTTAGTGGCATTTTTCGCCTTAGCGCTCCTAATTTCTGACACTGCTTCTGTCTCAAACAAGCTTGTAAATATTGTTGGTTATGTAATGCACATGTTAAAATGAGTCATACGTGATGCACCTGTTCTACTCACTCCGTACGGGACTCGAACCGGCGTCTCCAGCATGGGAGGAGGGTGTGCTAACAAGGAGGCTAAAGGCTACAGCCCCTAATGTCAGTCACTAGTGCACCTCTTGAGGTCAGGAGAGTGAGGTTTATACACATTGCACAGCTATCTATCAGCTGGCTCCCATTACACATACGCTATAGGAAAAATGTTTAGATGTCATAAGATAGCATTGTGTGAGGAACAGGGTGAAAAGTAAATGTTTATTAACTGATAATCTGCCGTTTTACTTGTTATTTGTGTGAAAGTGAGTAAAAGTCGTTGTTGTAGCACCTCTAGTGTTCATTTCATCAGGAAACTGAATCAAAGTATGTAGTGATGCATCTGTTGCCAGAGAACGCTGCTCGAGAGTGACACGATCCTCCTCTGAACACAAGAGTGAGTCAGCTGGTTAAGACACACACATAAACACAAGCTCTAAAGATTTGTCTGCTGTCGTCGAGGTCATTAGTGCGTGCACTGACATGAATATGTCAATCACAGCTGGTGATCCAGTAAAAACTGAGACAAACAGCTGTGAAAATCCACTGATGTCTGAGTCAAGTGAATCGGTTGTATTTGTAAAGAAGTCATTCTTGACGTACATTTAGAGAGATTTATTTGTGACTTATCGATTGTAAACCCAGAGCTCTTTAAGGAGCACTTTTGTCTTTGACTTGATCCCTGATGTAAATAGGCAAACACTAATTTACATATTTGCTTCATATTTACATATACTTTCATCCAAAGTGACTTATAATGCATTCAAGGTCCAGTATTTATCATGTATCAGGATGTGTGTTCTCATCAGCTTCCCATTGCAAACATTATACAGGAAGTCACGTGGCTCGAGCTGTGTCTGTGCACCTGGTAAAAGTCAAGTGTTGAAGGTAAAACTCAGGTACTTCCTGTGTCTATATCCTCATGCGAACCTGCATACATATTCGAGGACGTTGTATTTTGGCTTTGCTATATGCAATGCATAATTTAATTTAATTTAAAATGACTGATCTCAGTTCAGAAGACTCTGTCAGTAAAGGGTTAAACTTTCGACAATGTGACAACAAGGAACAGAGAGAAACGGCAACAAAACTACATCTGGTAAGAAACCTAATTACGTTTTTACATTAAAACCTGTTTGAGTCAAAAGATTAGAGTCTCTAGTTTCATCCGATATGCCATTATTAAAATTTCATTGATTTATCGTGAAACGGCACGCTGTTAAACACAGTGACCACGTACGTGGACTATAGACTCATTTTCCTTCAAATATCCTATATTCACTGTGCATTATCAGAGGCTTTATATGGAGTTAGGATGAAAATAAGGTGCATTTCAAACTGTTCTGAAACCAGTGCAGACAGACAGCACACTGGAGGTTAAGTCATTCACTAAATAGGGAGCAAGGGAGCATCATATATCTCTCTATGCAGTTAAGTGCATTCACTCCTAAAATCTGATCAAAAGTTCAGTTTCAGGCTGCAGATGATGTTGTTTCATTGAACCGTTTCTTTCGGACAGTTTGTTTCATTGAACCAGTTCTTTCGGAGAGTTCTTTCATTGAACCAGTCCTTTCGGACAGTTCGTTTCATTGAACCGGTTCTTTCGGAGAGTTCGTTTCATTGAACCTGTTCTTTCGGACAGTTCGTTTCATTGAACCGGTTCTTTCGGACAGTTCGTTTCATTGAACCGGTTCTTTCGGACAGTTAGTTTCATTGAACCGGTTCTTTCAGACAGTTCGTTTCATTGAACCAGTCCTTTCAGACAGTTTGTTTCATTGAACCAGTTCTTTCGGACAGTTCGTTTCATTGAACCGGTTCTTTCGGACAGTTCGTTTCATTGAACCGGTTCTTTCAGACAGTTCGTTTCATTGAACCGGTTCTTTCAGACAGTTCGTTTCATTGAACCGGTTCTATTGGACAGTTCGTTTCATTGAACCAGTTCTTTCGGAGAGATTGTTTCATTGAACCAGTTCTATCGGAGAGTTTGTTTCACTGAACCAGTCCTTTCAGACAGTTCGTTTCATTGAACCAGTTCTTTCGGACAGTTCGTTTCATTGAACCAGTTCTTTAGGAGAGATCGTTTCATTGAACCGGTTCTTTCGGAGAGTTCGTTTCACTGAACCGTTTCTTTCGGACAGTTCGTTTCATTGAACCGGTTCTATTGGACAGTTCGTTTCATTGAACCAGTTCTTTCGGAGAGATTGTTTCATTGAACCAGTTCTATCGGAGAGTTTGTTTCACTGAACCAGTCCTTTCAGACAGTTCGTTTCATTGAACCAGTTCTTTCGGACAGTTCGTTTCATTGAACCAGTTCTTTAGGAGAGATCGTTTCATTGAACCGGTTCTTTCGGAGAGTTTGTTTCACTGAACCGTTTCTTTCAGACAGTTCGTTTCATTGAACCGATTCAATGGGACAGTTTGTTTCATTGAACCCGTCCTTTCAGACAGTTTGTTTCATTGAACCGTTTCTTTCGGACAGTTCGTTTCATTGAACCGGTTCTATTGGACAGTTCGTTTCATTGAACCAGTTCTATCGGAGAGTTTGTTTCACTGAACCAGTCCTTTCAGACAGTTCGTTTCATTGAACCAGTTCTTTCGGACAGTTCGTTTCATTGAACCGGTTCTATTGGACAGTTCGTTTCATTGAACCAGTTCTTTCGGAGAGATTGTTTCATTGAACCAGTTCTATCGGAGAGTTTGTTTCACTGAACCAGTCCTTTCAGACAGTTCGTTTCATTGAACCAGTTCTTTCGGACAGTTCGTTTCATTGAACCAGTTCTTTAGGAGAGATCGTTTCATTGAACCGGTTCTTTCGGAGAGTTTGTTTCACTGAACCGTTTCTTTCAGACCGTTCGTTTCATTGAACCGATTCAATGGGACAGTTTGTTTCATTGAACCCGTCCTTTCAGACAGTTTGTTTCATTGAACCGTTTCTTTCGGACAGTTCGTTTCATTGAACCGGTTCTATTGGACAGTTCGTTTCATTGAACCAGTTCTTTCAGAGAGATCATTTCATTGAACCAGTTCTTTCGGAGAGATCGTTTCATTGACCCAGTCCTTTCAGACAGTTCGTTTCACTGAACCAGTTCTTTCGGAGAGATCGTTTCATTGAACCAGTTCTTTCGGACAGTTCGTTTCATTGAACCGGTTCTTTCGGAGAGTTTGTTTCATTGAACCAGTCCTTTCAGACAGTTCGTTTCATTGAACCAGTTCTTTCGGACAGTTCGTTTCATTGAACCGGTTCTTTCAGACAGTTCGTTTCATTGAACTGGTTCTTTCGGAGAGATCGTTTCATTGAACCAGTTCTTTTGGAGAGTTTGTTTCATTGAACCAGTCCTTTCAGACAGTTTGTTTCATTGAACCGTTTCTTTTGGACAGTTCGTTTCATTAAACTGGTTCTTTTGGACAGTTCGTTTCATTAAACCGGTTCTTTTGGACAGTTCGTTTCATTGAATCAGTCCTTTCGGACAGTTCGTTTCATTGAACCGTTTCTTTCGGACAGTTCGTTTCATTAAACCGGTTCTTTCGGAGAGATCGTTTAATTGAACCATTCCTTTCAGACAGTTCGTTTCAGTTGACCAGTTCTTTCGGAGAGTTTGTTTCATTGAACCAGTCCTTTCAGACAGTTCGTTTCATTGAACCAGTTCTTTCAGAGAGTTCGTTTCACTGAACCGGTTCTTTCAGACAGTTCGTTTCATTGAACCGGTTCTATTGGACAGTTCGTTTCATTGAACCAGTTCTTTCAGAGAGTTCGTTTCACTGAACCGGTTCTTTCAGACAGTTCGTTTCATTGAACCGGTTCTATTGGACAGTTCGTTTCATTGAACCAGTTCTTTCGGAGAGATCGTTTCATTGAACCAGTTCTTTCAGAGAGTTAATTTCATTGAATCAGTCCTTTCGGACAGTTCGTTTCATTGAACCGTTTCTTTCGGACAGTTCGTTTCATTAAACCGGTTCTTTCGGACAGTTCGTTTCATTAAACTGGTTCTTTTGGACAGTTCGTTTCACTGAACCGGTTCTTTCGGACAGTTCGTTTCATTGAACCGGTTCTATTGGACAGTTCGTTTCATTGAACCAGTTCTTTCGGAGAGATTGTTTCATTGAACCAGTTCTATCGGAGAGTTTGTTTCACTGAACCAGTCCTTTCAGACAGTTCGTTTCATTGAACCAGTTCTTTCGGACAGTTCGTTTCATTGAACCAGTTCTTTCGGAGAGATCGTTTCATTGAACCGGTTCTTTCAGACAGTTCGTTTCATTGAACCGGTTCTATTGGACAGTTCGTTTCATTGAACCAGTTCTTTCGGAGAGTTTGTTTCATTGAACCAGTTCTTTCGGAGAGATCGTTTCATTGAACCCGTCCTTTCAGACAGTTCGTTTCATTGAACCGGTTCTATTGGACAGTTCGTTTCATTGAACCAGTTCTTTCGGACAGTTTGTTTCATTGAACCAGTTCTTTAGGAGAGATCGTTTCATTGAACCGGTTCTTTCGGAGAGTTCGTTTCACTGAACCGTTTCTTTCGGACAGTTCGTTTCATTGAACCGGTTCTATCGGACAGTTCGTTTCATTGAACCAGTTCTTTCGGAGAGATTGTTTCATTGAATCAGTTCTATCGGAGAGTTTGTTTCACTGAACCAGTCCTTTCAGACAGTTCGTTTCATTGAACCAGTTCTTTCGGACAGTTCGTTTCATTGAACCAGTTCTTTAGGAGAGATCGTTTCATTGAACCGTTTCTTTCGGAGAGTTCGTTTCACTGAACCGTTTCTTTCAGACAGTTCGTTTCATTGAACCGATTCAATGGGACAGTTTGTTTCATTGAACCCGTCCTTTCAGACAGTTTGTTTCATTGAACCGTTTCTTTCGGACAGTTCGTTTCATTGAACCGGTTCTATTGGACAGTTCGTTTCATTGAACCAGTTCTTTCAGAGAGATCGTTTCATTGAACCAGTTCTTTCGGAGAGATCGTTTCATTGACCCAGTCCTTTCAGACAGTTCGTTTCACTGAACCAGTTCTTTCGGAGAGATCGTTTCATTGAACCAGTTCTTTCGGACAGTTCGTTTCATTGAACCGGTTCTTTCGGAGAGTTTGTTTCATTGAACCAGTCCTTTCAGACAGTTCGTTTCATTGAACCAGTTCTTTCGGACAGTTCGTTTCATTGAACCGGTTCTTTCAGACAGTTCGTTTCATTGAACTGGTTCTTTCGGAGAGATCGTTTCATTGAACCAGTTCTTTTGGAGAGTTTGTTTCATTGAACCAGTCCTTTCAGACAGTTTGTTTCATTGAACCGGTCCTTTCGGACAGTTCATTTCATTAAACCGGTTCTTTCGGACAGTTCGTTTCATTGAACCGGTCCTTTCGGACAGTTCGTTTCATTAAACCGGTTCTTTCGGACAGTTCGTTTCATTGAACCGGTTCTTTCGGACAGTTCGTTTCATTGAACCGGTCCTTTCGGACCTATTAATGGGTACTATATTCACTGCCTGATCCTTTAAAATCATTTTATGATGTATGTCAATAACTTTGTAAATGTGACATTTAATGACTTTTAAACCTTAAGTTTCACATAATAGTATATAACTGAAGTACAGATTGTGCAATTAAAGATGTGTCGTTGTTTGTGTTTCTCAGTTAGCCTAGACTTCAATGGCTATCACGATAACATGACAGGTTTTTGCTCAGCCATTACAAATGGTTACCCCCTTGGGGACTTGATTTATCATGACACCGGCTCATTCGGTTCTTTCTGAGTCGGACAGTTTGATGTGTTGCATAGCCAGTACATGTACTTCAGCTGTGCATCTAGCGTCATCATCTAACGTTTTAGATTTTCAGTCTTTCTAAGTGTAAATTCATAACATTATACTTTGTGTTATGTTACCCTGTAACATGTTTGAAAAGACACTAGTCTTCACTGCTGTGATGGAGTTTCTAGAACAGTCATCTGTCTCTCTTCTCTCTTGTAATTCAGCATTCTCTATTTTTGACCTCTTGTGGAAGGTCGTGGCATCATAATAGTGGATTTTTTATTTTGCTGTTGTAGCAATTTGTTGTGGTCTCTTATTCATTCTATAGAAGTTTACCCTGCTATAGTTTACTTTTGTGTTCCAAAACTGCCTTTTAAGGCTTGCTGGTGGTGAATTTACGAAACATAGGATGTTAGTGGAAGAGTTCTTTATATTCATGAGGAAAATGATACCTGATTGGTCAGAGAAAATATAACCCAACCCCTAAACCTAACCCTAATAAATCAGGTAGCACTACACTACTCATATGAATGACTCTCCTCCTAACATCCTGGGATTCATGAATCTGCTTGCCACTGTTAATTACGTTGACACCTTTGATATTTGCTTTAGACATCTGGTGTTATTCAGAACTATCAGGAAATTATCAGGTTATTTGTTCATACAAAGTTACAGACACTAGTATACAAGCC